>NC_088655.1:11790452-11926860 GCF_964019385.1 Sycon ciliatum
GTGTGTGTGTGTGTGTGTGTGTGTGTGTGTGTGTGTGTGTGTGTGTGTGTCCCATATGGTGCAGTGGTATGTTCAGCGATTTCCAATCGATAGATTGCGGGTTCGATTCCCGACGATTATGGTCACACACGTCTTTCTTCTCTTTCTCAGACTCTTCCTGACTTTTCTTTCATTCTCCTGGGTGGTTACCAACAGCCAGTGCATGCCGGAGTATGTGGTGTGATGTGTGTGCGGGAAAAAAAAAAAAAAAGAAAGAAAAAAAAAGGAAAAGACGAAAAATAGGGATTCACTGGCCAGAAAATGTCACTCCAAATAGCTGTATGGTGTAGACCAGGCTGAATAGTGACGGTCAATTCTTCAGCCTTGCAAGCTGTTGAATGGTGCAATCCCAGCACAAGTTGCTATGGCTTCTGCCGTAGCATTGCTATCATCGCCTCCGGCGATGGGCGTCAAAGGTCAGGTGTGTGTGTGTGTGTGTGTGTGTGTGTGTGTGTGTGTGTGTGTGTGTGTGTGTGTGTGTGTGTGTGTGTGTGTGTGTGTGCGTGGTGTGGGTGTATGCATGTATGCATACCAATATACGTGCACGCATGCTTTTCATTCAAACAGAGAGTCTGATTTCGTGAATACCTGCTTGCTGATGACAAACGACACGATGCCACCGAGGCTGACGATCGCTTTGCGAACCCTCTGCTTGTCCTTCCACGGAGTGTCACTGCTCAGCTGCAATACCAGTTGCTGTTTGTACAGCGGCGAGGTTGAGGCCGCGCTAGGGTTGGCCATGCCGCTATACGCCAACAATGGCGAAGCCCGTGCGAGAGAATCTGATACGCTTTGCCACACGGTATGTGCCTACCGAGCACAAAAATAGTATTGTGATCGCACCAACTGGTAGCTTGTTTTCTCCTTTAGCTCGTCAGATCCTGCGGGACATTCCCCAAAACTAAAAATGAGCTTAGCCCACGCGAGAGCTCCGTATTCTTTGGCACCTCTTCGCTTCAGTCTCACTCTCAGATTTTATTGCCTTTTGCGAGCAAGCTTGTGTCCGTAACTCTGCAGGTGATGCATAAAAACGTCTACGCAAACACACGCTGTACCCTGAAATGTTTACACTGTAGTTTTGTTTGCAAGGGACGGTCCCTACCTAAGTCCTTGCACCGGTAATCCATATCCCGAGCTCCACGTCACCACGCGCGAGCCATTCATGAGTCATAATAATACTAGTAATCATGACATCTCGGAGAGCCGGCTGTGAGGTTTTACATGTATTTATTATTTTGGAGACGAAGGACATATACACGTCGACAGTGCCCTTGTATTTTCCTGGGGGGGGGGGGGGGGGGGGGGGGTTGTGTTTTTTTGTTTTTTGTTTCTCGTTTTTTTCACACATACAATAATTATTGTTTTCATTTTTTGGTGTTGTGTTCTAATCATTCGCCATGCCACTGTCAATTATAGCAATAAAAACTGCTTTATGGCAGTTTTCTAAAAAAAGTTATTGTGTTCTAGTCCATGGATCCCGTCTAAAAAGTAAGAAATTAACGAAATGTGATCGCCGAAAATTAAAATTTCACACAAAACCTCACAATAATCACGACACTTGAAGATCTAATAGTACGGCTTTCAACACTTGTATATTCCGACACTTGTACTTATACAAGTACATGTACTGCGCCAACATGCTTGCATATGAAAGAGGACCACGAGGGGAAAAGGTCGTCTCGCATCCTGTGTGTGATTATTGTGAGGTTTTGTGTGAAATTTTAATTTTCGGCTATCACATTTCGTTAATTTCTTACTTTTTAGACGGGGTCCATGGACTAGAACACAATAACTTTTTTTAGAAAACTGCCATAAAGCAGTTTTTATTGCTATAATTTCGTTTGTTTTTTTGGCTAAAGGATATAATTGTGTAACCAATGGAATGCCCTAATGATGGTTTAGTAGTCTAGATACAGTGCAACGAGTGTTAGTTTCCAAGATCTTTACAAGACTGGCGAACACTAAATGTCATGAAGAAAGTGAAGAGAAAGGAGGTTTATATAGGAAAGAGATTGTGATAGAAGACTGTGCAATGAAGTTTGTTGTTTTGTTAGATATCTGACGTGTGCTGTTTGGAAGAAGTGTTTGGATGCAAACAGAACTTACAAGAGATGAGTAAAGACTACTTTTCTACAATAGCGTTGTAGGCGAGGAGTGCGTAACATCAAAAGATGTCGTAATGTGTATTGGAACTATGCTAGCCAAACATTACGTAATGATTATGGTAGCGAAGTACGTGTAGTAGGTATTACAATGTGTGCGAGAGTATGGTGAATCAGTGTTTGTGATGATGAGGAAAATATGACGTGTACATGCAAACAAATGATGATATCATGATGCGAGAACGTCAGAGACGCTACAGAGCTCCCCTCCTAGTGAATGAGTAATGAGCGATAACTAGCGCGATAAAGTGAGAGCAAGCAAATGGGATAAGCGAGAGAGTGTCAGAAATAGGCGGGAAATCTGACTTGACGACCAGCTCGTGTTTGGCGTGGCGGAGGCACGTCGAATGCGAGCGATGGCGTCGGCTTGGTCGGATGGCAATGGTCGACAGACTGGTTGTCATGGAATGCGGGTTTGAGTCGGTCGATGGATACTGTGTCGGAGCGGCCGTTGAGGTCGAGGCGGAAGTACTTATCATGACGTTCCAGGACTCGGTGTGGACCAGTGTAAGGACGTTGGAGGGGCGTTCGTGTTGCATCTGTGCGAATGAAGACATGAGAGCATGTCGAGAGGTCAGCTGGAATGAACGGATGCTGGGTGGGTGGCTTGCGGGGTTGTGTAGGGCGGAGCTCGGACATGGCTTGTTTGAGGCGGCTGACATAGGACGTCGGATCCGGAAATGGCTCAGGCTCGTCAGTGAGGAAATCACTTGGCAGGCGGAGGTGGCAACCGTAGACCATTTCTGCAACTGAGCAGTTGAGGTCAGCCTTCAGGGAGGAGCGAATGCCGAGCAGGACTAGTGGCAGATGTTCCGTCCAGCGCTGTGGATTGTCGGAAGCTCGGAGTGCAGCTTTCAGTTGTCTGTGAAAGCGCTCTACCATGCCGTTGGCAGCAGGGTGGTAAGCCGTTGTACGAATGCGAGACGTGCCAAGTAGTGACATGAGCGATGACCACAGGGATGACTCAAATTGGGCACCTCGGTCGGTTGTGAGCACAGTGGGAACACCAAATCGGGCGACCCAGGTGGCAACAAACTGGCGAGCGACGGTTTCGGCTGTAATGTCGGGAATAGGTACTGCTTCGGGCCAGCGAGTAAAGCGATCTACCATCGTCAAGAGGTAGCGAGACTCACTAGAAGATGGAAGCGGGCCTACGATGTCGACATGGACATGGGAGAAACGGGCATCAGGTTGCTTGAATGCACTTACGGGAGATGTGGTGTGGCGTTGAACTTTAGACTGCTGACAAGCGTGGCAGGTACGACACCACTCACTAATATCCTTGTTCATTGCGGGCCAGACGTAGCGAGCTGTAATCAGGTGCCTGGTAGCGCGGGTACCAGGGTGGGAGAGGCCGTGAAGCGAATTGAAAACAGCACGGCGCAGCTTGGCAGGTACATACGGGCGGGCAGACGCAGTAGAGGTGTCACAGATGAGCGAGTGATCAGTCATGGGCAGAGCTATAGATTGCCAGCATAGCGAAGTGGATGGATCCTTACCAGGACTGGGCAAGTCTGGATCATCTTGTTGAGCGGCGGCAAAGGAAGCTGTGTCAATGGCAGTGATGGCAGAAACGGGCTCATCGGGTAGGTGGCATCGTGACAGTGCATCAGCGGCAGCATTCTGAGAACCCTTGACATGACGAATATCTGTCGTGAACTCAGCAATGTACGACAAATGGCGCTGTTGACGCGGGCTGTGGGTCTGTGAACGGCTGTGGATGGCATGTGTCAGAGGCTTGTGATCGGTGCACACATGGAAGACACGCCCTTCCAGGAAGTGTCGGAAATGCTTAATGGCTAGGTAAATAGCGAGGAGCTCTCGACAGAAGGTGCTGTAGCGTGTCTCTGCAGGCTTTAACTTGCGTGAAAAGAAGGCAACAGGGTAACACTCACCATCTAGCTCTTGTTGGAGGACGGCACCAACAGCAATGTCTGAAGCGTCGACCATCAAGCTGTAGGCGGCATCCGGGCGAGGATGGTGAAGTGTGATGGCATCAGTGAACGCAGCTTTGACATCATTGAAAGCAGCGAGGGCCGAGTCGGACCAGACGAGCGCGCCTTTGGTGCGGTGGCGTTTCTCAAGCATAGCGTGCAGAGGTGCGAGCTTAGCAGCAAGATGTGGCTGAAATCGGTGATAGAACGTGACGAAGCCGATGAACTCACGGAGCTTACGAACACTAGCTGGCTGTGGGAATTCACGAATGGCGGTCATGCGAGCGTCGAGAGGTCGGATACCTGAGGCAGTCACGTGATGTCCCAGAAAGTCAAGCTCATCCTGGCCGAACTGCGACTTCCGGACGTTGATCAAGATGCCATGTGAAGCAAGGCGGGAGAATATGCAGCGAAGGTGGGCCATATGTTCAGCGGGTGAGGCGCTAGCAATGAGCAAGTCATCCAGATATGCAAAGCAGAAGGGAAGGTCTGAAACTACCTGGTCAATGAAGCGTTGGAATGTCTGGGCTGCGTTGCGAAGGCCAAAGGGCATGCGGACAAACTCAAACAGTCCAAAGGGGGTGGTGATGGCAGTTTTCGGGATGTCGTCAGGGTGCACAGGAATGTGGTGGTATGCACGGACGAGGTCAATCTTAGAGAATATGATCTTGTCATGCAGGTGGGACGTAAAGTCTTGAATATGCGGGATGGGATAGCGGTCGGGGATCGTGCAGTCATTCAAGGCTCGGTAATCACCACAGGGTCGCCAGTCACCGGATTTCTTTGGCACCATATGCAGGGGGGATGACCATGCACTAGAGGAGGGACGAATAATGCCTAAATCTAACATGTGTTGGAACTCACACTTAGCGACAGCAAGGCGGTCGGGTGCCAGACGGCGAGGCTTAGCGTGGACGGGGTGGCCATCTGTGACTATGCGGTGCGTCACATTGTGCTTGACAGGCGAGTCACCAGTGGTCGGTCGGACAAGGTCAGGAAACTCACTCAGCAGGGCAGAATACTCACTAGGGCTGTCAGTGTCCAGCAGGTTGGTAGCGGAGGTGCTGACATCCGAGGCGAATCCGACAACGGCAAGTTGAGTAGTGGAGTCCCGGAGACATCTGGCGGCCAGGTCGACAGTGAGTTGGAAGTGGCCAAGGAAATCCGCACCCAGGATCGGATAGCTGACGTCAGCAACGACGAAGACCCATTTGAAAGTGCGTCGGAGACCTAAGTCTAAATCTAGCAGCTGCTGACCGTACGTGGCGATGCTGCTCTGATTCGCTGCACGGAGACGAGGACTATTGCGATGAACACGACGAGACAGAGTTACGAATGACGGAGGAAGAACACTGACGGCGGCGCCGGTGTCGACAAGGAACTCGACGGACTGGGAGCGATCCTTGACGAATAGTAGGCGACCGGTAGCGGTATTCGAGGGGCCAACCACACTAGCGGTCGCGACTAGTGGCTGGCCTTCCCGTTTCCCGACAGGAATCGGCAGGGGTCTCGGCATTTGTTCGCCTTCGCACCGAACGCACGGTGATACCAGCAAAGGTCGTCGTGATTGTCACGGCCGGGAGACCTGGAGGCACTTGGGTGGCGTGACGGTGGCCCGGGACTACGCTCTCGTTGGCGGCCACGCTGGCAAGGGGCACCGGTGTCACGGGTCATCACATTCACAGCGGACGTCAGCTTGGCGAGTTCAGCTCGGAGCTGGGCCATCTCAGCCCTGTCAGCGGTGCAGGCCTGTTCCGCATCTGTGGACGCTGTAGATCTACATGATAAGGCCGTACTAGACCGAGCAGGGCTAGGGGCTTCACTCAGAGCGTGAACACTTGTACCGGTGAGTGGGGTTGAGCACGTGCTTTCAACCACCTTGTCAGCAAGCGCTGCAAGTTCGTCCAGGCTGAGGCTTGCAGGTGTTGCAGCCAGAATCAGGCGGACCGTCACGGGCAAACGCTGTACAAATAGCTCGCGCAGGATAGTTGGGTCTAGCGACTTACTGCCGAAAGGCCGATTCATACTTCATTTTTTGCGACGCGAAAGCGCGATGCGATGCGATGCGTTGAGTTTGCGACGTCGCACTTGCTTCGCAAACCAACGCAAACACCAAAACGCCAAAGTTGGCCAAGTTCAACTTTTCGCGACAGCGATGCGAGACGACAGCGCTTCACCATGGTAAAAACAATGGCGGCACGGGCGCGTAGGAGTTCACAATTTTATTTTGTGTGTATTGTATTTTGTCTGCAAATGTTTTTCGTACGAGTTGCTTTTTGAATTATTTCCCGGAGCTCGAGAACATGTTGTTGACAAGGAAGACTTTTTGTATTTGGCTTTCATTTCCTTGCTGTCTACTCTTCCTGTACGGTGTTACCAAGAGTACCTAAACAGTTTATGTACTCTTGGTATTACTGATTTTCATTTCCACACCTTGTATTGTGACAATGGCTACGTTCGAAGATTCACAATCGTTTTCTGAGATGCTCCAAGACTCCAGCTTTCACTCTCAGCCCGAGCCCGAGTCACCTGAAGTGAGTGTAGTGGAAGGAAAGCCGAGCCACGAGGAGTACTTTGTTGAAGAGGTGCGACGGTACGGATGTCTGTGGGATAAAACCTCAAAGCATAACAAGGACAAGTGAGTTACTTGCCTTGCTTGCATACAGGTAGATTTGTTCTTTCACATTTCTTTTCCATTTTACATGTACAGAAATTTATTCTAGTCTACAATGTAGTTGTCCAGTGTTGAATGTGCTGGAATTTGCACACTACACCGCAGTAATTACATCGATCTGCCTTATATAATAGCATGCAGAATTGGGTGGAACTTGGATGGCTTGATTGGGGTTTCAACACTTTTGTTCGGAATATGAAATGCCGCCAGTGACTGGGACAGGCTTGATCATAACATGGTCGCACACACTGTACTCAGGGATACATAATATCGAGTACCAGCCTCGTTCTTGGCATGGCAGGAAATGTGCCCTATTTATAAAGTTCGATCGCAATTGTTCATTACTTACTTGAAATTGTTGTCTCCGCATCGACCACTTCATCTACTTTATACCTGTAATCCTCTTTGTTTCATGTGCATGCTATTTCCAGATTCATGAAGGAGCGTGCATGGCTGAAGGTGGCAGAGTCGCAACCTGCCAAGGATCTCCAGCTGAGATCACCCGCCGAATGTCAAAAGAAATTTAAGTATCTACGCGATACTTACGTGCGTCTGAAGAGGGAGCACATCTCCAAGTTACCCCGGAGTGGCTCCGGAACCGTCTGTGTTCCTGCTCCTGCATGGCACTTATGGAGTTGCATGAATTTTGTAGACTCAACAATAAGGAAGAGGGCGACGACATCAAACACTGGCGAAGCAACATGTGTCCCCCCTGCCGCTGTACTAGTACCTCATTCCCCCTCAACCTCTTCTCTCTCTTCCTCTCTTCCTCTCTCGCCTTCCTCTCTCCCTCTCTCGGCTTCCTCTCTTCCCCTGGCCCTGTCTCCTCTTGGTGAGGATTGCTCAGAGGAGGAAGCACTGGACAGCCCAGCACCCGCCAATCGATCAGCACCACCAGCTGCTGAGAAAATTGGAACGGCACCAAAGGCCAAGAAACGGCGTGCTGACGACATGGACCTGACTAGTAGTTTGGTATCAACGGCTAACACCGTGTTGTCACTGGCCAAGCAGAGGGTAAATGCACCAGCCAGCGACAACGAAGACGCCACCTGGTGCAATGCACTTGCCCTTAGCATGGGACATTTGTCCAGAAAAAACAAGGCGCAGCTCAAGGCTAAAGTTCAGCAGCTTTTGGCTGACTTCGAGGAGTGATTCTGTGCAGTTGTTTGATTGCCAGATCACAATACCGGTCATCAGGTCATGTATTCCAACATAATATTGATTGTTTATCGTCAGATTGATTCTGTGCAGTTGTATGATCGCCAGATCAGAATACCGGTCATCAGGCCATGTAAAATACAGTGCTGGTCAATGAAATCCAGTCGCGTCACTCAAGTTTGCGCCTTGCAGCATTCCTCTTCCCAGTGTCGCCGGTCTATGGCCGTGTACTTTACTGACGTCATGACGCGGCTAGATCTCATTGAGCAACACTGTATATTGATTGTTTATGGTCAGATTTCTCCCGGAAATTGGGGCGATGCAGATGAATCGTCAGCCATGGATAACATTATTACAAGTTATTTTTGAGTGCTGGAAATAAGGGAATATGAAACAACCAACGTAGGACGGGGAAAGCTAGACCAGAGCGCCCATCATTACGGGGTTGAAGCAGAGTCCACATTCACGCTTGCTCAAATTCATGCGCACGCACACACGATGCAGAGATGAGTTTGCATGCAAACATTTATATGCATGCCTCATTTACCGTAATTGCGTGAGCAAGCTCAAGTTACTTGCAACAGCAAAACCAGACAAAGAATATCCAAAAAAGAATAACTATAAACACGCTCACACATCTGGACTTGCAGATAAAGCTAGACCAGAGCAAACGTAATTACGGGATCGAAGCAGAGTCCACATTCGCACTTGCTCAAATTCATGCACATGCACCCACACAACAGCAAAACCGGACGGAGGATACCAAAAATAATCATGGAAGCCCGGACAATGAAGAGGAAAAGGAGTAGAACACCAGCAAAAAATAATAACTATAAACACGCTCACACCCACACAACAGGACGAAGAATACCAAAAAATAATAATGGAAGCCCGGACAAAGAATAAGAAAAGGAGTAGAAAACCAGCAAAGAATAATAACTATAAACACGCTCACGCCCACACACACAACAGGACGAAGAATACCAAAAATATTCATGGAAGCCCGGACAAAGAATAAGAAGAGGAGTAGAAAACCAGCAACAAATTATAACTATAAACACGCTCACACCCACGCACACACACACACACACACACACACCCATACACACACGCACACACACACACACCGGCACACACACCTACACACACACATACACGCACACACACCGGCACACACGCATGTACCGTATTTCCCCGACTATAGGTCGCACCTTTTTACACTAAAAATAAAAATAAAGGGTGAAAAAGGTGAAAAGGGTGACTTGCAATCGAGTCAATATATCAAAACAATATTGCTCAAACCTGGAAATGGGGGTGCGGCTTATAATCAAGTGCGACCTATAATCGGGGAAATACGGTACGCACGCACACACACACACACACCTACGCACACACACACACCTACGCGCACACACACACACACACACACACCTACACCTACACACACACCTACACACACACACACACACACACACCTACACACACACCTACACACACACACACACACACACACACACAGAACAGGACGAAGAATACAAAAAATAATAATGGAAGCCCGACCGGAACACTCATCAATGAATTTCTGTGACAGCATCCACTTGCCAGGACACAGCTCCAGCAGGTGACAAGAAAAACCGTGCCAGCTGCTCGCGCAATGTCTTGACATGCCTTGTGAAGTTGTTGCTTGCTGCCTTGGTAATGTCAGTGAGTCCGCCGTTCTTGAAGTCAATCCGCCAAGAGCCCTCGCTCACTCGACCGTTGACGTCTGTGTCAATGAAGCCACTTGGACAGTAGGTTGCGCTGCTCTCCGTCTGGAGGAAATTGTGCAAAACTACACAGGCCTTCGTGAAATGAACAACATTTTCAGGCTTCGCATTTATTGGCTGCCGAAACAATCGCCACCGAGCCACAAGAATGCCAAAAGCATTTTCCACAATGCGTCTAGCCCTACAGAGGACAAGTGAGGAAAGAAAAAAAGTATTTATATCAGCACAAGCAATGGTGTTCTCCAATGTTGCATGCTGCAACACTACAAATCGTGTGTACTGCAGCTATAACGGTAGGGGATCGATACAGAGGTCAGTCGTTGAACAGTATGCATTTAATTGCTACCATACTTTGACCAATTTCATTTGCATTGGACCCTCTCTAGACTACCTACATAGAACATACAGTACTAAATCACATAAAATGTAAAAGACAGATTTTTCCAGACTACATTCAGACTACATTTTCAAATTGTAACCTTTTGACCTTGAGCAATTGAGCACTTGTGCTACTGGTATAACAAAAACAAAAATATCAACCAATCTACATGTACCAGATGGATGAAAAATTATAAACCCAGGGCCCGGACTGGTTGGAAAATATATAAACCTGGGACTTTTAATGGAGATAATACGGTATTGGAGCAGAATGAAGAATGGAAACCGAGGTCATTTGGAGTCTCATACCTTGACAGCCGGTAATTGAAGATCCGCTTGTCAATTGAAAGTTGCTTCCCAGGGTAAGGTCGCATCATGTAGGAGCGAAGTGGAAAAGCTTCATCTCCAACCATAAAGTAAGGGAGCCGACCTAGTCCGGGGACGGAATCGGTTGCGTCAGGAAGACCTAGTAAAAAAAGAGAAAGAAAAAAACATAAAAAAGCCTTTCGTACATATCCCTTCACCGATCATGTGGATTGTGTCGACACATACACTACTTTAATCAATGGTTTCACTTCATCTCTCTCTTTCCACCCTGAACACTTCAGTTATAGTTTGCATTTTTCTCTATCTAAATGTAAATGTTGCACGCTCTCTTCATAAAATCGCTTGTTCCATCATGTAATATTGGGATGTTATTGTAATATTTATCCCACAGATGATTGTCACAAGAAAACGCTCTTGGAAAACCGCTGTGAACTTGCGATTACTATTGTTCTTATTAATGATAGTTCACAAGTGTTTTAATACTAGTAAAGGCCTGAAGCATGCACTGTTCTTTTTAGGATTGCATTTTGTCTAATGAAAAACAAACTGGCGCTAGTCTTGTTATTACCTGCTGATGCCGACTCTAGAGACTGGCCAAAGGCACTCATAGAGAACACACCGCCGTCACTTTCGCGACCACTGGCGCCGATGTCAACCATGATGAAGCGGTATTGCGCATCCACAGCGGCCAGAAGAACGATGGAGTGGAAGTTCTTGTAGTTGTAGAAGCTACTGCCAGAGTTGTGAGGCGCTTGCATATTTATGTGCTTCCCATCGATCGCACCAATGCAGTGTGGGAAGTTCCACCTCGCGTAGAAATCAGTAGCTACAGCAGCCCATTCAGCTGGTTTTGAAGGGCACTGCATGTATTTGTCCACAAGACCAGCCCAGATGGCTTGGCATACATCGATAATGATGTGGTGGGCAGTGGAGTGGCCCACACGGAACTGGATAGCAATGTTCTGCATGGACTCTCCTGAGGCCAGATATCGCAGCGTCAGGGCTAATCGTTCCGCATTGGTGATTTCTGGTCTTGTTGCGGAATTCAGCTGACGCCTCACCGGCAAGAACGGCTCTATCAGGACGAGTAAGCGGTCGAAAACAGCCGGGGACATACGCACATACTTGAAGTGCAGGCTCTCGTCTACACTTCTCATTTGCACAATGTCTGACTGGTACGACCCTCGCTCTAACCTGTGCTGGTAATACGGACGAACACACCAACGTCTGGTCCGTGCTGTCCTCCGACGCTGAAACGCAGCAGCTAGCAGCAAACAGGCTGCTGCGACATCCAACGCTGTGTCCATATCCATCTTGCTCTTGCTCTTGCGCTCGTCTCTCTCAAAATGAAAAGAAACACGAGAACCACATCATGTCAGTGGATTTTTGCAGCTTCCCGGCACAACTTCCCGTTGCCAAGAGAACAACATTTTTTAGTTGCAAAAAAGTTGACCACGTGAAGTGCGACTCGCGGCGTCTCGCAAAATGACCTGAAAACTATAAATCAGCCGTCGCCAACGCAAGACATTTCGCACTTTCGCATCGCGCTTTCGCGTCGCAAAAAATGAAGTATGAATCGGCCTTAAAAGCTGTTGCATGCGTCGGAGGACGCGACTTGGTCGGCTGTCCCCGATGTCGGCTGTTGAGAGTAGCTCACGCAACCGTGCCTGATCGGACTTTTGTGTGCGTGCGGTGAGCGCCTCTTTCAGGACTTGGTACGGCTCCTCGGCTGGCGGCGCTAGGAGCAAGTCCCGAATCTCAGCGGCGTATTCAGGAGCCAGCGAACTCACGACGACATTATACTTGGCCCGCGGGTTGGTGATGCGATGGTTGGCAAAATGCGCTTCTGCCTGTGCAAACCAAAGCTGCGGATCGCCGGGCCAGTACTGCGGCAGTCGGAAGGTGATGGCAGACACCGGACGGTCCGGTGCGTCGTGTTGGTCGTTGCGGGCGAGTGGTTGGTTTTGGGCCGGGGCGGAGGAGCTAGCGGCAGCTGAAGCTCCAGAGGCGGAAGCGGAAGAACCATCGTCGCTGGACATATTGCACTTTACTCACGTCGGGGGTCACCAATTTAGTAGTCTAGATACAGTGCAACGAGTGTTAGTTTCCAAGATCTTTACAAGACTGGCGAACACTAAATGTCATGAAGAAAGTGAAGAGAAAGGAGGTTTATATAGGAAAGAGATTGTGATAGAAGACTGTGCAATGAAGTTTGTTGTTTTGTTAGATATCTGACGTGTGCTGTTTGGAAGAAGTGTTTGGATGCAAACAGAACTTACAAGAGATGAGTAAAGACTACTTTTCTACAATAGCGTTGTAGGCGAGGAGTGCGTAACATCAAAAGATGTCGTAATGTGTATTGGAACTATGCTAGCCAAACATTACGTAATGATTATGGTAGCGAAGTACGTGTAGTAGGTATTACAATGTGTGCGAGAGTATGGTGAATCAGTGTTTGTGATGATGAGGAAAATATGACGTGTACATGCAAACAAATGATGATATCATGATGCGAGAACGTCAGAGACGCTACAATGGCCTCTGCATGTTATTATTATTATTATTTTATTTATTTTACTAGGGTGTTTCCCACAGACCTATGTTCTTCTTACGGGAGCCCCTATATAGCTATGTGTATCATATCAAATTCAATACCGTGTTATACGCATTGATGTGCAAGCCTTTTCTTGCAGAAAATGGAACTAGTCTGGCATACATGTATTCATGTTCTTCTGCAGGGGAATCATATGGGTAGTGGCGGTGATACTTTTTTTATACGCAAGTCATTCTGTGGATGTTGCAGAATTTCATGACTGTCATAAAATTGTCTTGTCTTTCAGAAAATTCAGATGTCCACACCCTAAATCACATTTACTTGAGAATTGTAACCAGGTGTGTACCGCAGATGTTTTTGTTGATTCTGTGTTTATAATTGTAGTCATGGGTTGTCGTCATAAGGTCATCCGGCATCATATTGTAGTGAAATCGTAATCCTGTTGATGTCGATAAAACTTTTGGAAGCAGTTCAGTGACTTCAAAGTGTCCACGATCGTCTAAAACAACACAGCAAAGTAGGAACAATAAACATGCATAAAAATGTAAACAAATACATCGCTGAGTCCGACACCTCGTTCCAACAACTATACTGATCCTGAGGATATAAGGGGCAAGGATATTATGGTTTTAGGTACTGAGAGATAAACAAGGCACTCCATAATACAAGTAGTAAAATGTTACACGACTTCGGGGGAGTATGAATGATATCCAGTCAAACCTCTTTAGGACGAACATCAAGGGACCGATGGCATTTGCTCTGTGAGTTTGTGTTAACCCTATTTTATATCGAGTGAATACAATTATTTCTCTAATAGAGACACGAATAGATTTCTTCTACAGCGAAAGATTCTAAGCCAGACCAAACCATTGACTCGTCTTTTATGAAACAAATGAGTCACTGAACCTTTCTTTAGCAACATGACGGCAACTGAAACAACAACAGAGAAAATACGATACATGTATAGCACATTCTTGCAGGTACTACAAACAGATTGCAGATCGTAATTCTTGCTCTACCGGCTCGCAACTTTATTTGGGGCAGTGCAATCTCGGCGGTACTCACAAATCAAACAGCCCAGACTCGAGTAAACAAATCCAATCGTACGAGATTTTCACGAGACGAGACTGCACCCATTGGCTTGTTTCGTATGAAGCAAACAAGTCACTGAATGCATGAACCTCTCCATAATGGAGATTTTCCCTGATATGCGAATTTATTTTGCATACTAGTACTCGGCCAATGCGTCCTTGAACCTTTCCCTCCAGATTGGGAACTGCCAACGATGCTATGCCACTGCAAAATTCAGATTCTACCCTATGATCGGAGCACGGAATGCCGGAAGCAATCACGACCAGTGCCTTACTTGTAACGTAGCAATGTACAATGAACATGAGTATTTCGACAACACATCTATTTAAAGCCTCAGCAGCAACATAAGCCTTACCGTCAAGAAGGTGAACTCGCGTTCTTCGCGGCAAGGGCAAAGAGATACGAATGGATCTAAATCCGAATAAAATCAGCACACGTTTCCGTAAATGAAAGGGTGAGCATAAGCAAATGAATCGAAGGAAGCTGGTCAACTAAGAGATCACCTGTCATTGAGTATTCCGTAAAAGGAGGCCTCGACAGCAGAAAAGCTAAATTTAGAAAAGAGATCCTGTCAGCTTTTCCAATATTAATTTTATTGTATTCCACCTAAAATCAGCACACTTTTCGTAAATGAAAGAGTCAACACAAGCAAATGAATCAAAGGGAACTGGTCAACTCACCTGTCATTGAGTAATATTCCGTGAAAAGAGGTCTCAGCAGAGCAGAAGCGAAATAAGCCAGGAGACGAAATATCCGAAACAGCTCATGCAAGAAGTAGTTCCAAAGAAGGAAGTTTCTCGCGCATGCACATCCGAAAACGGACTGCACTGCATGCAACACAATGTCTGCCATGCACGTGCACAGCACGCGGCTACCACGCGTTAGTAGATCTAATACCGAGCACCTTACGTAGAACCTTACGTAGCCTAAGTGAAGTACCGAGCACCTTACGTAGAAACTTACGTAGCATAGCGGTGTCGTTTTTTCTGCCATGTGAACACAATAATAGAAAAGCTGACAGGATCGCTTTTCTAAATTGTATAGGGCTTGAAAGTGCTACGTCACAGCATAGCAACAATTTCAAAAATTCAAAAACTGGATCCACTTGGATCCAGTTTTTGTATGGATCCTAGCACATTTCAAGCAGTCTTACCCACAGCATGGTGATGTACTACAGATGTAGCCAGTGAAAGTGACTGATTTGGCTACTGGGGGCGGGGTTACAACTGGTGGCGAAATAAAAGTCACACCTGCATGCGACATAAGTGGGTTGCTATGCACCCACATACTTAGGCAATAGCAAAGTCACACCTCAATGGATCCAAAATAGAAATCTGATGTCAACTTACTACTCCCTGGCCGTTTTGACGTCATCACTTTCGAGCCCTATTCTGTTTGCCCGTAAAAGAGGCCACGACTTTCCACTGATGAATGTGACTAGTAATCATGACCATCATGAATCACATTTTTTAGCGCTTTAGGGCCGGGTTCCACTGCGGCTCCGCTGCTCCGCTGCTCCGCTGCTCGTCTTTCGCGGCTTGAAACGTCATCATTACCATAGTGACCGCGGCTCGAGCTGGAGCAGCGAGTCCGCGGCTCACCGCGAGCTTTTGCTACGATTCTTCACCAAAAACTGCGAGCCGCGGTCGCGGCTCGACCTGTTTCCCGTACTTTGCATTGTTTTGTACGCCAGAGTTTTGAAATTCAAATTTTAATTCGTTGCGCAGTTACATGTACAGTCATTATGATTCATGAGCTACATAATAATTACGTCATTGTACATGTACATCTACATCTACATCTACATGTACACTGACATGAGTGTATTGTGTGGTGACAGTCAATTAATTTTTCTTCAGACTTTTCCCGTTTGTGTCTTTCCCTCAAACTCACAAGACTGTATTGCAGTGATTTTTTTAGAACACGGAGGCTCCACTGCAGCCAATTCACCCTTCAAAGCGGTGAACCCCTTGAATGTTAGGCGACAAGCCTCTGGCTCTGGGTCATCCTAACAAAGATATTAATTTTGTGACTACATGTACATTGTACATGTATATAAACCAACACTGATCCAGATTTCTCATTACTGTTTTCTGATCGTCGCTTAGTCCGTGAAACTCGGACTAAAAACACTTTCTCTGTCCTCCTATTGTTTGTTTGTTTGTTTGTTTTAATAAAGATATTATTATTATAAACGATTAGTCACCACCACCACCACACCAAGGTCGTTGAAGCTGCAAATTCTATTGGAAAAAATGAAATCTCCAATTTTTCGCTCTTGGGGCTTCAGCAGGGAGTAAAATAATAATGAAATGAAACTGGCTTTGTAGCAAACTATAATAGCGGAGCATTGAGACATTGAGCTATTGGCACTACAGAAGTGAGGAGAAGTGAGGATAGGGGAGCACGAGGCGTCATCATTAGTACATTAGCACTATAATAAATGAATGGCGAGGACAACAAGAGGTGCACACTGTTACATGGTGATAATCACACGAAGTGAGAGAGAAGCCGCTTAGCGTGAGAGAAGTGTGAGAGAAGTGTTAGGGGGGCGCAAGGGAACGCAAGCCAGAGCGCAACATAATATAATGGTAGGAATTATGCGAAAAATTATGCTAGCATAATCCGTCAAGGCCTAATGGACGCACCAAAGAGATATTGAGTAGGGAGGATTAAATTGAAAAAGAAAACAGAAGAAAGAAAATGGAAAGATTGTATTGCTCAGTGAGCAAAAGAATAAGTTGAGTATTGATGTGAACGCTGTTAGACTTTTAAATTCAAGAGGAGACTGTCTGTAAGGAGAGATTACATGTACTGTATAAGCTGCTGTCTTGAACTTTTGGATGTTCTTTGGGTGAAATGGGTGGGGAATGATAGAGGTAGGCAGCTGGTTCCAAATTGGGATGACGGAGTGGGGAAAGGCTCGGCTCACATTGTTCCGGGAATTGGCGGGAAGAACATTCTGTAACTGATGGGGATGCGCGGTGGACAGTCGTACAGCCTGGCGGGTGAGGCGTGTGGTCCTGGGTTGGTGTGTCGGGGGTGGAGCCATTTTCGAGAGAAGAGCGGGAGAATTATCGCAAAGGGCTTTATACAGGAGGCAGAGGGCAGCGATGGTGCGGCGAATTATGAGGCTAGGAAGCCAGCATTGCGGATGTATTGCCTTCATGGCTCGCTCCTGCACCCAGTCCAGCCGATTCAAGTGGGAAGGAGCTGCCCCCATCCAGACGATTGGGCAGTACTCCATAACCGGCCGGACAAAGGCTTTGTAGGCTCGAAGCCGGGCAGGAATAGTCAGCAAGTGAAATGCTTTGCGCAAGGCTCCAAGTCTCTGCGTTGCTCGGACTACAACAGTTCGGATATGCTGGCTGAATTTGAGCTGATGGTCAAACGTGACGCCGAGTACTTTGATGGAGGACTGCTCCTCGACCGGAGTTCCATTGAAGACAATGGGGGGTATTGGCCTATGTACATGTACATGTACATGTAGCACACAGTGACCTAGGCACATGCAGGTTCTGTCGATGCCAGTTGATATCATTCTCATTTTATTTTTTATGTTCTGTGTTACATGTGGTCGCATCGCGCATGTTACACAGGTACATGGAAGTCAGGACCAAAACTGATCATGAGGTGATGGCCACAATCCCGAATCCTGCACATGTACACCACTTCCCACACACGCCCTCTCCTCTCTTCCACAGGAACTGCATTACGTTACGCTCAACCAATCTTCTCCAACACATAAAAACGCTATACCTGCAAGGTCGACTGCCATTGGCATTGTGCGCCACCCGCAAGGATAGGTGGTCTTCTCGTTGAACACTGTGACTTCAAAAGCAGTACTGGCCAACTCTTTTGTTTGGCGGACGACAAATGTTCAATGTTGACCGTGTCGAGCACTTTAGGAAATGGTACATGCGCATGCGCGCCGCAATGCTATTATTATTTTGACTCCAGATCTTGACCGGCTGACTGAAGTTCTTGACCAGCTAAGCGGTCAGGATCGCCTGATCTTGACTGCTTATTCTGGTCGCCCATTGGCCGTCACCTGGCAACAAGCACGTGCCATGTATGAACGTGCGTTTCTCCTTGCCGGTGCCGGTGATTGTGCTTTGAGAAAGAAAATTTTAGTTTTCCGCTCCCGCCTCATTATTTTATGCTACAGCGATGAGTGCACAACCGTGACAAGTGACAAAACAGGGAACAGCTCCCGGACCTAGAATTTTCAGATTCCATAGCGTTGCGAGCGAAGAGTCGTGCCCGTGGTTCAAAGAGCCTGCACTGTTCTCCGAGTAGTCCGAAATATTCCAAGTAAGTTCGCGGCACCAAAACATCACCATGTACAATGTACATGTGGCAGGCTACTGCCTACTAGAGTCTAAGCGAATCTAATCGGTATGGAACAACATTTAGAGCACTCGCATCACTCTTCTCCATTTTGGCGACCCTGCTCTCCAGCGATCTGATAATTACATCAGCCTCGTCTGCAATAGCTGCTGCTTCTTCATCAGTCTGAAACTCAGTAGCGCTCACTCTTGACGGGCCCGCGCGGCCATTTCTTCAGCTGAATACCGAGGTTCTCAGCCGCAGACCGAACTCATGAAGGTCAGCCATGGCTGCATCCTCACTCTTGTAGTACCCCTGCCCGACCAATACGGAAGCAGTACGGAACTAATACGGAGCTTGCCTGATGTATATTTAGTGTATCTCCGTATGTAAGCGTACGTCGTCTGCTGCATAAAAGCGGCTGCGCATTTCTGTTTTGAGGAAGAGAAGATTAGATTAGATTAGATTGGATAGCAATGAAAGCTAACTCGGAGAATAAGGATTCAGCCTCTAGGTGAGCACCGGAGAGAAAGTTATTTATTTTGCGGCTTCTTCTTTCACGAACGATTATATCTCAGGTGTGTACCTGAAAGTAGAATAAAAGTAATTATTGTTGATTTCACCGCGCCTACCACTCGGCTACCTATTACATTGGTGGCAGCGGTGTAGTTTTAAATAAAACAACGTGATTCGACTCCAGACCCCCATGGCTCAACCCGCTGCAGCTCCCTGCGACGAATCAAGATGAGGATCATGTTTCTTGCCGTCCTGGGCTTGGCCCCACTTATTAGCTTGCAGCACAGTCAGGGTGCTAGCGTGGATCACCCTTCCCTCCGCATGGCATCCACTGGAGACTCCGATGGCGATTCCAAGCGACCCGCTACCTACATGTATACTACCGGTGGTGATGGCGAAGCTGATGAGGACGACATGCAGGCTGCTGACCAAGACAAGGCGGGTATTCCCCAAGACAGGCAGCGTTTGATTTTCGCCCGCACGCAGTTGGCAGACGGCCGAACCCTGAGTGACTACAACGTTCAGCAGGAGTCCACTATTCACTTGGTACTTCGTCTCCGTGGTGGGATGCAGATTTTCGTCAACACTCTTCCTGGCTAGACCATCACTCTTTACGTCGCGCAAAGCGATGCTATGGACAATGTGAAGACCATGATTCAAGACGAGGAGGGAGGTTATTTGTCTGACGCCGAGCTAGCCGCTCTGAGTGACCGGCTCAACGAAGATGAAGATAAAACCTCGCTCGCCCTCCACCATAGCTCCAGGCGCCGCCGCGGTTACTAACACTGATTCCAGGTATGGCATTTTCTTTCCTGTCTTCCTTCAGTCTCCCTGTTCTTTTCAGTCTTCCTTTATGCGAGTGTGTGAATCCAGTTTAGTTTGGTAGGCGTCTGATCATGGTGAGCCACGGCTTACCCAGCTAACGTGGGACAATGTGTGTGACAACGCCCCTTATAGTTATAGTGTATTCAGTTCGGTTTTTGAACTGCGATGATCCTGGCGGGTTGTGCCAGCGTTGTGCAGCAAGAGTGCTGTGGTTTTTCAGGTCCTATTTGGAGGACAGTTCTTTCCCCTTTTGACCCCGTGAGATCGTGTGAACCTGGTGTGCTTCTACTTTATGATTTGTTATAAGTTCATTTCTTCTGTCTACTCTAAACGTTATCATTTCCGATATAATTTGCCATCTTCCGGTTGACGCTGTGTTCGTAACACTTCACTAATTTTGTGAAAATCACGAGGGCGTGATTATCTGTAGGAAGGGAGGGTGTAGTACCCCTGCCCGACCAATACGGAAGCAGTACGGAACTAATACGGAGCTTGCCTGATGTATATTTAGTGTATCTCCGTATGTAAGCGTACGTCGTCTGCTGCATAAAAGCGGCTGCGCATTTCTGTTTTGAGGAAGAGAAGATTAGATTAGATTAGATTGGATAGCAATGAAAGCTAACTCGGAGAATAAGGATTCAGCCTCTAGGTGAGCACCGGAGAGAAAGTTATTTATTTTGCGGCTTCTTCTTTCACGAACGATTATATCTCAGGTGTGTACCTGAAAGTAGAATAAAAGTAATTATTGTTGATTTCACCGCGCCTACCACTCGGCTACCTATTACACTCTCACAAGGAGTTACAGGTCTTCGGGGTCGCTTGCACCACCTACATGTACATATAATAATATCAGTCGCCAAATCATTTTGAAATAGCACTGACACTATTGCTTTCACGCACTCCTTTTGACCTAGCTGCACGCTATG
Organism: Sycon ciliatum; assembly: GCF_964019385.1. NCBI lineage: Eukaryota > Metazoa > Porifera > Calcarea > Leucosolenida > Sycettidae > Sycon > Sycon ciliatum. The sequence goes on from NC_088655.1 coordinate 11,811,133, forward strand.
ACGTTGCAGAGGGTGTGGCGCGGCCGCATGACGTCATGGCGCAGCCCCCGAAACTCAGTTTTTCAAACGGAAATATCTCGAGAACGCTTTGTCGGAGACACGTGGGACCAACACCATTCGACTCAGCGCCCGAAACTCTACCGACCCTGAAATTTAAATTTTTCACCGGACTTCCCCTTTAAGTGGTTGCGCGTGAGAAGCACTTAGATAGAATGTACCTGTGAACTACAATGTAACTACTGGTAGAGATTTGGCTGTGTGATTACTGACAGTCAGGGTCTCAGGGATACTCAGTGCTGCCAAATAATTTTCGCCCAAAATCGGACAACCTTCACCGTCAAGGCTGGCCACATGGTGCGAATTTTTCTCCTCGGCAATTTTTTAAGTGGTTGCGCGTGGGAAGCACTTAGATAGAATGTACCTGTGAACTACAATGTAACTACTGGTAGAGATTTGGCTGTGTGATTACTGACAGTCAGGGTCTCAGGGATACTCAGTGCTGCCAAATAATTTTCGCCCAAAATCGGACAACCTTCACCGTCAAGGCTGGCCACATGGTGCGAATTTTTCTCCTCGGCAATTTTTTTACTGAGAATTCAAAATATCGCCTAAAACACCATGAAAATTTGCTTCGTTGCCATGGTAACCCCGGAGTTGTCATGAATTTTGTAATGATGAGTGTTGTCGCACACTGTACAGATTGTCAGTGTACATCGCGTGTACATGCCATCCAGCCTGATCCAGGCATGTTACTTTGCACTTCCACGGCCAAGCCGCGCAAGCGCTAGCCTTTTTAGAAGCAAATGTACAGTGATTTGTGCCTTCAGTTGCGCTGAAAAGTGAAAGTACAGGACTGCTGCATATTAAAGTAATGATCTCCGACATTTTGGCTGTTTTTCGGACGTTTCCCTTTTTGGACCGGTTTTCGGAAGAGCCTTCGAAAATCGGACACTGTCCGAAAAATCGGACGGTTTGGCAGCACTGGATACAATACAATGTACGTAAGTTACCAAACTTACCATTACGTGTTCCAAGACCATGTACATGTACATGTATGTGTGAACACACCAAACCAGGCCAGGCAGGTGTTCACGGTCTTTGCCTTCGGGGATCCGTTCCGGTGCTTGCACACCGTTCATCCAGGTCACCATGGTGCGAGTATGCAGCCTTGAACGGTATAAAAGCGCTACCCAGCAGAGTATCATTATCGGAGTTGCGTCGCACAGCTCAGGTGTGCTTGTCCAGTCGTCGACGGGCGTCTGGATGCGTGTGTATGAGAGCTGTGCGAGCAACACCAGGGAAGCTCACCGGGCCGCGCACAACTCAATTAATTATTTGAGTCAAAAGCCGAGACGCGGCAACGCCAAAGAAGGCGGAAGGATGTCAGCGTGATGGCCAGGCTTCTCTAAAAATAATAGCATGGCTTGCGTGCGTGGCTCGGTAAGTGTGGCAGTCGTATTGGCAGCTGCTATTTTTTTTTCTTCTTGATATTGCTGTTGTGAGTGCCGTGTGGTGTCCCGGCACAACGCCTGCTGCGTCGCAGATGAAGACACGGATTTTGCAGGTGGGAACGCTGTTCAGCTCTAGTATAGCCAGTGGCTGATGCTTCAACAGTTTGCATTCGTGCGCTGCTCACTCCTGCGCTAACGAGTCGCCACTGCATGTAGATCTACTATGGAGCTATTTTACTTATTTTAGTTTGCTAGTCCTATGCGAAAACTTGGCAGAATGAGGCAGGACTCGTAGACATAGACATAGAAGACGAAGCGCTCCCTATGAAAATAATACTGTAAATTCTACTACATGTACAGCACTACCGTTGTTGTAGTACTAGTACTACTAGTAGTACTACAACAACAAACTCTAAATATTTATAGCTGAAAGGATACTCAGAGTGTCGCTTTGAGTTTGAGCCAGCTCGCTCGCAGCCTTGCCTACTTTCGTCAACGTGAGCCCTGCAGTGATGTACAGACACTCAGTCATGTTCATTGACTTCTAGCTCTTCAGAGCAATTCGACTTCAACTGCAGAACATATAATCATTACCAGTGCGGGCCCCAGACAAAACCTACACTCTGCTTTGCTTTCTTTCGCTTCGTCTCTCTTGTTACATGTGTGTACATACCGGTAATACATGGTACTAGATAAACCTTGTTTCATGATGTCAACCAACAACATAATAATTATGTATGTACATGCCGCATCAAGAGTATAATCCCAGGAGTACATGTAGTCTTATCCGGTGTGTGTGTGTGCGCGCGCTTGAGTGTGTGTGTGTGTGTGTGCGCGCACGTGAATGTGTGTGTGTGTGTGTGTGCGCGCGCGCGTGAGTGTGTGTGTGTGCTGCGCGCGTGAGTGTGTGTGTGTGTGTGCGCGCGTGAGTGTGTGTGCGCGCGCGTGAGTGTGTGTGTGTGCGCGCGCGTGTGAGTGTGTGTGTGTGCGCGCGCGCGCGTGAGTGTGTGTGTGTGCGCGCATGAGTGTGTGTGTGTGTGTGTGCGCGCGCGCGCGTGAGTGTGTGTGTGTGTGCACGCGCGTGAGTGTGTGTGTGTGTGTGTGTGTGTGCGCGCGTGAGTGTGTGTGTGTGTGCGCGCGCGTGAGTGTGTGTGTGTGTGTGCGCGTGAGTGTGAGTGTGTGTGTGTGTGCGCGCGCGCGCGTGAGTGTGTGGGTGTGGGTGTGGGTGGGTGGGTGGGTGTGTGGGTGTGGAGGGGGGGGGGGGGTGTGTGTGTGGGGGGGTGGGTGGGTGGGTGGGTGGGTGTGTGGGTGTGTGGGTGTGTGGGTGTGTGTGTGTGTGTGTGTGTGTGTGTGTGTGTGTGTGTGTGAGTGTGTGTGTGACTCCAATTCAATTATTTCACTTCAAAGGACCAGTGCATCTACTGTCTGCTTCTATCAAAGCAGCGTGCTGTATACTGGTTACCCCAGCAAGTGTAGGGTTTTTTTTGTTGTTTTTTGTTTTGTTTTTTTTACTATTATTCACCAACCCAACTCGTAAATAATAGCAATGAAAAGTATGAATGCCGCAGACATCACCACGCAACATGACAATTTGTTCAAGGTTTGGTTTTGTGTGTTTCCAAAATCGATTTTCACGTTCCGATCATCAGTGGAAATACGGCACTAAAGAGATCAAGGGAAAAACAAAGGTTAAAAATCCAAAGAAGTGTGACACATGACGGGTAACTTGTGGTAAGTATTACAAAAAGTGAGAACTAAAATAAAGAGTAAGTGTGACAAACGGGCATGAACAGTGCAGAAACAACTCATGAACACGGGGTGCAAACTCACGAAAATAACCCGTAAGTGCTAAAACATGTTCTTTTTGCTTACACAAATCGGGCTTATGCGTACGAATACAAACAGCTTCAAGGACCTTCAACTGCTGGACATAACGGGCACGACACAGTACAGAGAAGTGGGAATCATCATACACACTCAAACAATCGGGACGAGATAACAAATGCAAGTACACAGCTGACTTCTTACGAATTTCACCCTCATCAGCTCCATCACCTTCCCTGCCACCTGACTCCTCCTCGTCCGTTTTATCACCATCACCACCAGCCGTCTCACCGTCATCCGCCTCGTCTTCATCCGCCGCCTCGTCATCACCCGCCTCGTCGTCATCTGTATCCTCGCCGTCATCCGCCTCGTCGTCATCTGTATTCTCGTCATCCGCCGCATCATCACCCAACTCATATTCACCACCAGTCAGTCGTCTGATACCATCCATGATCCATGTTCTCCTTCCTACGCCTGTCCCGTGTCACTGTCCTTACCCACGGGTGTTTCGCAGCGGCCACTCGTCAAGATGGCGGCAAATCCGAGAGTACAAAAATTTCGACTCTGCCTATGTGCGCGGCGGATGCGAATCTCGCACGTGCATGCAAAATCTAGCCTTCTGCAGATCTGGGTAGAGCAAGTGTACGTGTGTGGGAACGACGACCTTTTCCGAGAGAGAATGTGGCTCTTTTCATCCCAACATTTTACTCGCCACGCTCTCCCTCCCAGCTTAGTGATACGAGTAGCTGCTACCGAGTAGAAGTCTCCATCTTCACAGTAGGCCAGGCAAAATCGCAACGTTGAAATACTTTGCTCACTTGGTTTTTTTGGTCCTTTGAGATGATGTGGCTGTTGTGTACAACTCGAAGTGACAAACTTGAGACCCCCGCGCCACAAAAAACTAAGGCGCGCCACAAAGTTTCGTTTGGCTGTTCGATGAAAGGATGTATGGAAGCAGGGATAAAAACTATCGTGGCTGCCGGCAAAACTCCTAGTAATGTAAGAAACGGGGGTGTGACTTTGGTAATTCCAAGAAGAATGTACGCACGGCCATTCCACAACGAGACGAAACTACGAGCTCAAAAACACTCCGATTTTCAAACAAACGACGCAGGAAAGAAGACATGGCCGCAGTGTTGCCGTGTGGTCTTCAAAACACCTAATTTTACTTCGATAGCGGCTGGTTCAGGGCAAATTCAGGCCCAATTCGACAGCGTCGTGCCGCTCAGATTCGCCCAAAAGACGAGGAAATGTACGGTAGATCCAAATGCGTACGCATTTTGCGTACGGGGACGACTGGCCAGAGTTCATGCACTGCAAACACCCGTGTACCTCATCTACGTCCCGAGATTGTGTTCCGTTTTGCCCCCGGCTTCCGGTCTCCTTCGATGCTCCGCATGGGCCTTGGCCATTCCTAGCATATATTTCGGTTGAATAATTGGCGGTCGACCTCCGTGGTCTCTGGACCCACGGACCAAGCGCCGGAGGGTGCTGCGGTGTCCGCACAGCCGGATAATGGGCTCAATTTCTGTGATTGGCGGTACTGTCGTTGTTGCCGACTCCTCCCCAACCCCAGCCACCAACGGCACTGGTGGTGGCTCCGGTGGCGGCAAGGGCAACGGTGGAGAAGGCACACGTAAAATAAATGATTATGTGGACAAAAACAAAATAGTTACTGTAGTACAGGGAGTCGTACTCAAACTAGGGAGGTGACACGGCACAGAAATCCGTGTCACAGGGGTTGACTCGCACCCGTGACCAGTGACCCCTCGTTGTTATTTTTGGAATAGTTCAGTCCAGTCTAGTCCGAAAGGTCATACTCGGATCGACTCGCCTTCTGTACTTCACCTCCAAGCGTGCAACGCAAGACCCGCAAAGTATGATTTTTCTGTGGGGAACGATTTTGCCATTGATCAAGTTTTTATAGGAGTGCTCAAGCATACTACGATTGCTGAGACGTCCCGAGCACGCTTGTTCAGGTTCTCTATTTTTGACGAGCCGGTCCTACAGCCCCCTACATTGTATCTAACGACGTAGGAGCTGACAATGTAAGAGGATTTCCCTGGAAATAATGATGATGGTGGTGTGACTGCTGCAGGAAAAATGCTGGCTGTTTATGACAGTATGAATAGATGTACAATGTAGCTCTCTTGTATGGTACTTAACCCCTGCTATAAATGTGTTGTTTAGGAAGACTGGTGTATTGTGCAAGTCATAAAGAAGAAATGGGGCAGATACACGACTTACAATTTTCAAAAACCAGCTTCGTGTTATGTCTAATTTGTGTCAAAATTGTAATATTTAGACATGACAATATCATTGGCTGTACTTCTCTAATATGGTACATAACCCCTGCTACGAGAGAGCTTGGAAGCTCAGGGCCCTACGCTATGCTTTTATGCTTTTTTGCCTAGCTCATCGTACATGTTTTAAGAACTGATGGAAATGTCTTTTTCCGTTGATTGGCCACATCACTGTATTGCAAAAACGTTTCCACATTTCACGTCAAATTTGAAATCGATCGGTATTTTTGCTCTCACATGCATCCATTGCTCAATCATGCATCATTTGCCCATAATTATGACAAACTTTGGCCTGCGATTTACTTTGGCCGGAGTAGTTAGTGCGGGGCAGGTTCTGGCACACTTTTTGACCTTTGACCTTTGGGCCAAATAAGGCACACTGTGTCGGTCGTGCTTGGTCTGGCCCCAGGACTTCCCCCAGGGTTTGACCTTTGACCTTTGGGTTAAATAAGGCACACTGTATCGGGCGCGCTTGGTCTGGCCCCGGGACTCCCCAGAGTTTGACCTTTGACCCCTGGCATGCCATAAATGTGCCATAAAGGTTCTTTTCCGTGGCGAACGTGCACTTGTGCACGTTCGGTGCATTCGCACCGGGGAGTAGTAAAATACGTACTATTTCCTGATTTGCACATCGTAGATGTGCAGTGACATATTGCGCATGCGTGCATACGCACGCGGAGCGTGTGACCTTCAGAGACCCTGCTTGCGGGAAAGACGCAGTACAACACAAGGTGTACTAGTACACGTGTCATTATACTACTCCCTGATTCGCACTTCGTAGATGTGCAGCAAACAAGTGAGTTCACGTGCCATGCACTCGTTGAGCTCCAAGATCAGAACTCGGCTCAACGTAGTACTTGAAGTCACCGTTCCCATTACGTCATGTACATTTACATACACTCTGTTGAAGCACTGAAACATCGGTTTTCGGGGAATTCAACATGCGAATTTTTGAACATTCGGCGAAAAGATGGGTAATTTCTTCAAAACCACTGTTTTCGGCGAATTTTTCGCCCGGCCGATTTGGGAAATGCCAACTATCCATGCATGTACATTAGATGCATATTTCTATTTTGATCGGGATACAGTAAGAATCAACCGGCTACGCCCGGAGTATCATGCATTAAAACAATTATTGAAGGGGTGTCACAGTGAAGCAGTGTTGCTACGCACCACAAATCCCCTCTGCACTGTACCGAATCTATACTGGAGAATCCAGAGTGGCCAGCAAAGAGTCACAACCCGCGGGTATCCAGTCACACTAAGGCATGTCCACCATTCCCCACATATTCACCATAACAAAACACAATACTGTTTACTATAATACACTTTTATTTAAATAATTGACTTGGATGAGTCTGTAGAAGAGAACACAATGCACGCACACGCACGCATGCGCGGACACACACACGCACACACGCACACACACACATCTAGGTTATAGTGCTATACACGTATCTAGGGTTTAGGAAGCACGAGAATATGTCGAAGCACCCACACATACCCCTTCATGCAGTGTACTTCAGTAGCCCAACACGTTACGACCGCTCAGGACCATCACAAAACACATTACGACCGCTCAGGACCATCACAAAACACTACACACTGTTACTACACTGCATACACAGTTACTACACTACGCCTGTTACAAGTACTTACAAATAATTTTGAAAACAAATGGCACATCCCGAAGACGGCAGCTAGCTCCAGACCTTCATACATACGTCATCATCATCTGTAAAACCAAGCATGAGCGCACACAAACACTATTAGTGTCACGAATACGGAAGCAGGGTAAGACAAGAGGATACGAAACAAGTAAGTATCGCTATAACGAGGGGGGTAAGTATACATGTAGACAGAGCAGTGCTTATTTACAGGGTCCGGATACGCTCCATGGCGTCCCGGTAGTCGGACTGCAACAGCAGCCCGACTTGCCGGCCCTCCCAGTAACGGGCCCGATGGGCCGCACCCGCCAGGTGTGCGGCCACGGCCTGGCCTCCCACCAGCCTTTCTCCACTGTAAAAACGAAAGAAACCGCAGAAAGCACAGTGTCATAGAGCTCTTTTGTTGGGGGAGAGAGCTAGGAGCACTGCACACTTACCATTTGTCGCAATATATGATAAGAAAGAGGCGGCGCTTGACGCACCGCCTCAGGTGCTGGAACAGGGGTATTACCCCTGTCAGCTCCACACCGCAGTGGCAAGTGAATGCCATACTGTAAATGTAATGATACTGAAGTGAAGGTGTGAACCGCAAAGCAAGGCCTTTACCTTCTTCCTGTCGAATTCGCTCCCCAGCTGCATACCGACATCACCCGCTAAAATCCAATCATACCAAGTAATACAAAGGTCATCAGTTGACCTTTTGGACTTTTCAACTCTTATCCAAAACCACCAAGAGGAAAAAACCAGGATGAAGAAGACGTCAGTTGTAGAAGCGTTTGTGGAGGAGTTGTTACATTATTCTCAGTAAATAGATATGGCTGATACATTCGGCGTAGACTTGGACGACCGGTCGTGGTCTCTCACCACGGGTCCTTTACTAATAGAAAGATGGACGCCAATAAGAACTGTTGTGGAGTTGGCAGATCAAAACGCGCAGCAAGAAATTTGGCACGTCGATGGTAGACTCCATCGGGAGGACGGACCAGCTCTTGTTGATAGTAGGGGAGTGTCCGCCTGGTGCTATGGAGGTCGCCTTCATCGCGTTAATGAACCGGCTTGGATAGGACGGGGTAGCATAGAGTACTACCTCAACGGCGCCCGTCATAGAGCCGGCGGTCCTGCAGTCAGTTATTATGACGCCACATGCGGTATTCTACGGTGGTATCACCACGGAAGACTCCACAGGTATGATGGCCCTGCAGTGGAAACATTTTCAGACCTTGGTGAAGACTCTGAGGGGTTCTACCGACACCGCGAAGAGTGGTATTGGAATGGCGTCAGACAAAGGATCGGCGACGGCCCTGCTCTGACGGAGAGATTTGATGGCGCCTATTTGCTGGAAGCCTGGTATGTCCAAGGGCGTCTACACAGAGTAGACGGACCAGCCAGGATCACTCGGAGTGATGATGGTATCACCATCCAGTGGTATTATCACGACCGGCTCCACAGGGAGAATGCGCCAGCCGTGATACGCAGGGAAGGTAACAACCGTGTACGGGAGTGGTACCGATACAACCTTCGGCATAGGGAAGATGGGCCTGCTTTCATCTCTCAGGAGGAGGGTATCTATCAGTGGTACCTCAACGGGGTGTATTACGGTGACCACCATCAAGACCAGGCAATACACCCCATGGAGCTGCAGTACATCAATGTAGTGCCTACTAAGGTAGACTCGTCAGCAATAAGTCATGAGCCCATTTGTGTGATTTGTCAGGATACCCTGGACCGTCCTCTATCCAAGTTGGAGTGTGGTCATGAATTTCACTTCCACTGTATCAAGGAGTGGATCAGTTCTGCCTCCAGCCCAACTTGCCCAACCTGCCGCTACTCCATGACTGCTGAGGACTTGGTTGAGTTCTTGTAGTAATACATGACACCGCTGCGTGTAGGCGACTACGAATGACCAGTCATGTGCTACAGATGGACACGGACACGCCACCCTAAGTAGCCATGAGCGGCTATTTGGACAAGGACAACAAAGCACCTCGTGGGTGGCCAAGGTTGACACTAGCCACAAGTCTGGTCGCTCAGTTGAATAAGCTGGGTGTGCCCATGAAGACCATGCAGAGGACAAGACAGACTGGAAGAAACTGTGCAGCTCGACACTCGAGGACAAATCAGTATCAGCAGCTACTACACCTTGCTGATGATGCTCACAAGACAGAAGTGGGGAAAAAAACTGAATTTCTTTATTTAGTGCTCAACTACGCGAAATGTGTTATTATTATTACACATGTTCAACTGTACTCAGTCTGGCTGACTGCCATTCTCTACCACACATTACCGGACACTGTTGTGGTTGTCGTCGTTATCGTCGTCGTCATTGTTGATGTTGTTGTCGGTTGTTGTCGTCGTTATTGTCGTCGTTGTTGATTTTGTTGGTGGCTGTTGCTGTCGGTTGTTGTCGGTTGTTGTCGTTTGCTGTTGGTTGTTTTTGGTTGTTGTTGATGTTGTTGTCGGTTGTTGTCGTCGTTATCGTCGTCGTTGTTGATGTTGTTAATAGTTGTTGCTGTCGGTTGTTGGTTGTTATTGGTTGTTGCTGTCGGTTGTTGGTTGTTATTGTTGATTGTTGTCGGTTGTTGTTGGCTGTTGGATGTTGTTGTCGGTTGTTGTCGGTTGTTGTTGGTTATTGTTGGTTGTTGTTGGTTGTTGTTGGGCGTTGTTGGTTGTTGTCGGTTGTTGTCAGGTGTTGTTGGTTGTTGTAGGTTGTTGTTGTCGGTTGTTGTCGGTTGTTGGGTGTTGTTGTCGGTTGTTGGGTGTTGTTGTCGGTTGTTGGGTGTTGTCGGTTGTTGTTGGTTGTTGTTGGTTGTTGTTGGTTGTTGTTGGTTGTTGTTGAGTGTTGTTGTTGGTTGTTGTTGATTGTTGTCGGTTGTTGGGTGTTGTTGTCGGTTGTTGGGTGTTGTTGTTGGCTGTTGGGTGTTGTTGTTGTCGGTTGTTGGGTGCTGTTGTTGGTTGTTGTTGGTTGTTGTTGGTTGTTGCCGGATGTTGTCGGTTGTTGTTGGTTGTTGTTGGTTGTTGTTGTCGGTTGTTGTCGGTTGTTGTCGGTTGTTGTTGGTTGCTGTTGGTTGTTGTTGGTTGTTGTTGGTTGTTGTTGAGTGTTGTTGTTGGTTGTTGTTGATTGTTGTCGGTTGTTGGGTGTTTTTGTCGGTTGTTGGGTGTTGTTGTTGGTTGTTGGGTGTTGTTGTTGTCGGTTGTTGGGTGTTGTTGTTGGTTGTTGTTGGTTGTTGTTGGTTGTGCCGGATGTTGTCGGTTGTTGTTGGTTGTTGTTGTCGGTTGTTGTCGGTTGTTGTCGATTGTTGTTGGTTGTTGTTGGTTGTTGTTGGTTGTTGTTGGTTGTTGTTGGCTGTTGTTGGTTGTTGTTGTCGGTTGTTGTTGGTTGTTGTTGGTAGTTGTTGTCGGTTGCTGTCGGTTGTTGTCGGTTGTTGTCGGTTGTTGTTGTTTGTTGTTGGTTGTTGTTGGTTGTTGTTGGTTGTTGTTGGCTGTTGTTGTTTGTTGTTGGTTGTTGTTGTCGGTTGTTGTCGGTTGTTGGGTGTTGTTGTTGGTTATTGTCGGTTGTTGTCGGTTGTTGTCGGTTGTTGTCGGTTGTTGTGTTTTAACCCTTTGCGGTGCATCAGTCATTAACGACTGATATTGTGTACATACCTTAAAACTGTCGTAACTCCATCGATTTTAGTCCTGTTGCAAATATCGAAATATGTAGATTAATCGTTATTTTGTTCATTATCCAGGAGGATGTTGCTATGATTCAGTACCATTTTTTCGCATAATGAGACAAGTTTGTGTAACGTTAGTGTGACGTGGGTATGCTGATTGGATGCGAGGTGGTGAGAGTATGCTGATTGGCCGATAACAATTAGTGGAAGGGATAAAGTAATGCGCTGCTTGTGCAGCGTAACCAAACACATGGTCTGTGGGAAACACCCTAGTAAAATAAATAAAATAATAATAACATGAATTGCCACCGGCACTTGAGAGACTCGAGCCCCGCCACCTTGTTCAAATCGGACTTGGTAGCTTCGTATTGGAACTTAATCTTCTTCTTTTTGAGGTATGACCGTACAAAACGCGCTTGGAGTTTTCATTTATTTTATTTTTTTATTTTTTTTTTTCATTGCAACTTTTTTAGCAGATGTCCACTCGTGAAACAACGGTGAATCTGGAACGAATAAATGGTCCATGCCAAAGGCATGACGAGTCTCGAAGTCTTCACATCCATGATGGAACCTTGTCATGATTGACGCATTCCTTGATGGTGCGCACATGAAATCAACCTGGCTCATCTTTTCCAATTCCATTCTTTTCACATCCTGCAACCCATACCCTACTAGTATCAGTGGGGATGCTAGAATCAGAAGAGGCAAGGCAGCACTCTTCCGTGGATGTATTACTCGACACAACACCACCCATACTTGTTTTCTAGAAGTTTTGAATATAATGATAATATATTGCAGTAGGAAGTAGTATACAGTCAAATAGGATAGGATAAGAATGAATGATCAGCTGTCTGATAAAGAATGCAGTTCATTAAAGACTTATTGGAAGCTCTCTACCAGCTGATCGTCTTGTTGAACGGCGACACTGCATAATGATATGAAGCTCTCAGTTAGCTGTTTCAGTTCCGTGGTAGAAAGTGTCATGTGCGCGTCCAGAGCACGATGAAAACATCTGGGCTCCACGTGGATGCAGACGATTGGAGCAACAGTAAGACGTACCTTCAACGCCTGCTCGTCAATGTCGAGGGAGACTGCCCCGGGGTAGATGAAAACATCTTGTTGCACATCCAGTTCGAACGAGCTGGTCGGGACTAGCTTGCTTTCACCGTTGATGTACACCCGACATTGACCGTCGGACGAACGTGATGGGTAGAAGTTGGTCTTGATCTTCTCCACACGTCCTCTTCGGAGAGTGTCACGGAGCGATGGACAAGTCTTGATCAAGTTCGTAATGATGAACTCAGTGGACTCATTCAGTTCGATGTAAACCTGTCCTTGAGCATCTTTGCGAGCTGTTGCCGTACTACCACAGGCTGGTAGAGCTCCTGAAGGGAAGTACATCTTATAACCAGGCTTGTAGAAGGATCTACCTGATGACTTGTAGGACAGTTGCATGTCCTCCTGAAACCCATCCACCACAATCTCTTTGTGGAGCTTGGTAGGAGCAGGTGGCACATAGCGACGCTTAGCCGGTACTGCGTTCGAAGAGAGCACAACTTGAGGAGGGTCAGCAGGAAGAGCGGAATTCTTCCTCACCCATCGCTCGTATAGGGAATCCATCTTCCAGGAAGCGAAGGCAGAACAACTCATCAGCACTGTATTCGATGAACGAATGACTCAACTACAGGACAACCATCTGTATTTATACAAGTCAGAGACGGGGGCGGATTGAAATGTTAAAAATATGTGTCAGCTAGATCAACCAATCACCATCAAGCCCGACACAAACATTTGCCCAATCAGCATTGAGCCCGCCAAAAACATTTGACCAACCAGCATCAAACTCGCCAAAAACATTTTGTCCAGTCAGCGGCATGCCCACCAAATAATTATCTCATCTTAAAGATTCCTTACATGATACAGCCACTTTAGTGAACTGATACAGTATGGAAATAAGATCAAAGTCAAACGTGTGCAAGTTCTGAATCACGTGATCAAGTGAATAGGTTTCCCAACAATAGGCATCAATCAATGATGTCATAAGAGATGTATCAGATGGAGATAAAATCAGCAAATTCGTACGCAACGTGGACAGTTGAGATGATGACACCATCCTGGTCGACTCCATGAGATGCAGTACATATAGGAGTGGAAAATGCTGAGGAAGAGGTTTCATGATTCGACTGAACCTCAACCATGATACATTGCTCCGAGGTAAGTAGGAACGCAGTTTACGTAGTACATCCACATTCGTATCGTATACTATGCAGGATAATGCTATAGCATAGTTTAAACTCTTGTACAAACAGGATTTTGTCATCGCAAGTAACTGCTCCCGAAGAGGGTGTACGCAAAGCTGATCGGATGAGAGTTCAGTTTTCGAAAGAAAATGCAAAAGATGACGATCCACACCGCATAACCGCTCATGTACAGCGTAACGCTTCTTCATCAAACTACATCTCCTATGCACATCATCTTCAGGGAAGTAAATCACCGCCATGACAAGTCCACACGAAGAACACACGTATCTTCCTTCATGTAAAACATGATCAAGATGTTGACACTGTTTTTCCTCCCCGTATTGCTCTTTTTCTTCTTCTTTCTTCTTAAATTCAGAATCCATCTTCACTCCTCACCAACATCCTCATTATGACACTATATCCAGCATGATATCTACTTTATATAACCAATCCTATCCGGGGCAATTATCAGGTACAACCATTGGGGTCGACGTGTTGGCGAGGGTATGAGGTCATCTACCCCAATGGTTGTACCTGATAATTGCCCCCGGATAGGATTGGTTATATAAAGTAGATATCATGCTGGATATAGTGTCATAATGAGGATGTTGGTGAGGAGTGAAGATGGATTCTGAATTTAAGAAGAAAGAAGAAGAAAAAGAGCAATACGGGGAGGAAAAACAGTGTCAACATCTTGATCATGTTTTACATGAAGGAAGATACGTGTGTTCTTCGTGTGGACTTGTCATGGCGGTGATTTACTTCCCTGAAGATGATGTGCATAGGAGATGTAGTTTGATGAAGAAGCGTTACGCTGTACATGAGCGGTTATGCGGTGTGGATCGTCATCTTTTGCATTTTCTTTCGAAAACTGAACTCTCATCCGATCAGCTTTGCGTACACCCTCTTCGGGAGCAGTTACTTGCGATGACAAAATCCTGTTTGTACAAGAGTTTAAACTATGCTATAGCATTATCCTGCATAGTATACGATACGAATGTGGATGTACTACGTAAACTGCGTTCCTACTTACCTCGTAGCAATGTATCATGGTTGAGGTTCAGTCGAATCATGAAACCTCTTCCTCAGCATTTTCCACTCCTATATGTACTGCATCTCATGGAGTCGACCAGGATGGTGTCATCATCTCAACTGTCCACGTTGCGTACGAATTTGCTGATTTTATCTCCATCTGATACATCTCTTATGACATCATTGATTGATGCCTATTGTTGGGAAACCTATTCACTTGATCACGTGATTCAGAACTTGCACACGTTTGACTTTGATCTTATTTCCATACTGTATCAGTTCACTAAAGTGGCTGTATCATGTAAGGAATCTTTAAGATGAGATAATTATTTGGTGGGCATGCCGCTGACTGGACAAAATGTTTTTGGCGAGTTTGATGCTGGTTGGTCAAATGTTTTTGGCGGGCTCAATGCTGATTGGGCAAATGTTTGTGTCGGGCTTGATGGTGATTGGTTGATCTAGCTGACACATATTTTTAACATTTCAATCCGCCCCCGTCTCTGACTTGTATAAATACAGATGGTTGTCCTGTAGTTGAGTCATTCGTTCATCGAATACAGTGCTGATGAGTTGTTCTGCCTTCGCTTCCTGGAAGATGGATTCCCTATACGAGCGATGGGTGAGGAAGAATTCCGCTCTTCCTGCTGACCCTCCTCAAGTTGTGCTCTCTTCGAACGCAGTACCGGCTAAGCGTCGCTATGTGCCACCTGCTCCTACCAAGCTCCACAAAGAGATTGTGGTGGATGGGTTTCAGGAGGACATGCAACTGTCCTACAAGTCATCAGGTAGATCCTTCTACAAGCCTGGTTATAAGATGTACTTCCCTTCAGGAGCTCTACCAGCCTGTGGTAGTACGGCAACAGCTCGCAAAGATGCTCAAGGACAGGTTTACATCGAACTGAATGAGTCCACTGAGTTCATCATTACGAACTTGATCAAGACTTGTCCATCGCTCCGTGACACTCTCCGAAGAGGACGTGTGGAGAAGATCAAGACCAACTTCTACCCATCACGTTCGTCCGACGGTCAATGTCGGGTGTACATCAACGGTGAAAGCAAGCTAGTCCCGACCAGCTCGTTCGAACTGGATGTGCAACAAGATGTTTTCATCTACCCCGGGGCAGTCTCCCTCGACATTGACGAGCAGGCGTTGAAGGTACGTCTTACTGTTGCTCCAATCGTCTGCATCCACGTGGAGCCCAGATGTTTTCATCGTGCTCTGGACGCGCACATGACACTTTCTACCACGGAACTGAAACAGCTAACTGAGAGCTTCATATCATTATGCAGTGTCGCCGTTCAACAAGACGATCAGCTGGTAGAGAGCTTCCAATAAGTCTTTAATGAACTGCATTCTTTATCAGACAGCTGATCATTCATTCTTATCCTATCCTATTTGACTGTATACTACTTCCTACTGCAATATATTATCATTATATTCAAAACTTCTAGAAAACAAGTATGGGTGGTGTTGTGTCGAGTAATACATCCACGGAAGAGTGCTGCCTTGCCTCTTCTGATTCTAGCATCCCCACTGATACTAGTAGGGTATGGGTTGCAGGATGTGAAAAGAATGGAATTGGAAAAGATGAGCCAGGTTGATTTCATGTGCGCACCATCAAGGAATGCGTCAATCATGACAAGGTTCCATCATGGATGTGAAGACTTCGAGACTCGTCATGCCTTTGGCATGGACCATTTATTCGTTCCAGATTCACCGTTGTTTCACGAGTGGACATCTGCTAAAAAAGTTGCAATGAAAAAAAAAATAAAAAAATAAAATAAATGAAAACTCCAAGCGCGTTTTGTACGGTCATACCTCAAAAAGAAGAAGATTAAGTTCCAATACGAAGCTACCAAGTCCGATTTGAACAAGGTGGCGGGGCTCGAGTCTCTCAAGTGCCGGTGGCAATTCATGTTATTATTATTTTATTTATTTTACTAGGGTGTTTCCCACAGACCATGTGTTTGGTTACGCTGCACAAGCAGCGCATTACTTTATCCCTTCCACTAATTGTTATCGGCCAATCAGCATACTCTCACCACCTCGCATCCAATCAGCATACCCACGTCACACTAACGTTACACAAACTTGTCTCATTATGCGAAAAAATGGTACTGAATCATAGCAACATCCTCCTGGATAATGAACAAAATAACGATTAATCTACATATTTCGATATTTGCAACAGGACTAAAATCGATGGAGTTACGACAGTTTTAAGGTATGTACACAATATCAGTCGTTAATGACTGATGCACCGCAAAGGGTTAAAACACAACAACCGACAACAACCGACAACAACCGACAACAACCGACAATAACCAACAACAACACCCAACAACCGACAACAACCGACAACAACAACCAACAACAAACAACAACAGCCAACAACAACCAACAACAACCAACAACAACCAACAACAAACAACAACAACCGACAACAACCGACAACAACCGACAGCAACCGACAACAACTACCAACAACAACCAACAACAACCGACAACAACAACCAACAACAGCCAACAACAACCAACAACAACCAACAACAACCAACAACAACCAACAACAATCGACAACAACCGACAACAACCGACAACAACAACCAACAACAACCGACAACATCCGGCACAACCAACAACAACCAACAACAACCAACAACAACACCCAACAACCGACAACAACAACACCCAACAACCAACAACAACACCCAACAACCGACAAAAACACCCAACAACCGACAACAATCAACAACAACCAACAACAACACTCAACAACAACCAACAACAACCAACAACAACCAACAGCAACCAACAACAACCGACAACAACCGACAACAACCGACAACAACAACCAACAACAACCAACAACAACCGACAACATCCGGCAACAACCAACAACAACCAACAACAACCAACAACAGCACCCAACAACCGACAACAACAACACCCAACAGCCAACAACAACACCCAACAACCGACAACAACACCCAACAACCGACAACAATCAACAACAACCAACAACAACACTCAACAACAACCAACAACAACCAACAACAACCAACAACAACCAACAACAACCGACAACACCCAACAATCGACAACAACACCCAACAACCGACAACAACACCCAACAACCGACAACAACCGACAACAACAACCTACAACAACCAACAACACCTGACAACAACCGACAACAACCAACAACGCCCAACAACAACCAACAACAACCAACAATAACCAACAACAACCGACAACAACCGACAACAACATCCAACAGCCAACAACAACCGACAACAATCAACAATAACAACCAACAACCGACAGCAACAACCAATAACAACCAACAACCGACAGCAACAACTATTAACAACATCAACAACGACGACGATAACGACGACAACAACCGACAACAACATCAACAACAACCAAAAACAACCAACAGCAAACGACAACAACCGACAACAACCGACAGCAACAGCCACCAACAAAATCAACAACGACGACAATAACGACGACAACAACCGACAACAACATCAACAATGACGACGACGATAACGACGACAACCACAACAGTGTCCGGTAATGTGTGGTAGAGAATGGCAGTCAGCCAGACTGAGTACAGTTGAACATGTGTAATAATAATAACACATTTCGCGTAGTTGAGCACTAAATAAAGAAATTCAGTTTTTTTCCCCACTTCTGTCTTGTGAGCATCATCAGCAAGGTGTAGTAGCTGCTGATACTGATTTGTCCTCGAGTGTCGAGCTGCACAGTTTCTTCCAGTCTGTCTTGTCCTCTGCATGGTCTTCATGGGCACACCCAGCTTATTCAACTGAGCGACCAGACTTGTGGCTAGTGTCAACCTTGGCCACCCACGAGGTGCTTTGTTGTCCTTGTCCAAATAGCCGCTCATGGCTACTTAGGGTGGCATGTCCGTGTCCATCTGTAGCACATGACTGGTCATTCGTAGTCGCCTACACGCAGCGGTGTCATGTATTACTACAAGAACTCAACCAAGTCCTCAGCAGTCATGGAGTAGCGGCAGGTTGGGCAAGTTGGGCTGGAGGCAGAACTGATCCACTCCTTGATACAGTGGAAGTGAAATTCATGACCACACTCCAACTTGGATAGAGGACGGTCCAGGGTATCCTGACAAATCACACAAATGGGCTCATGACTTATTGCTGACGAGTCTACCTTAGTAGGCACTACATTGATGTACTGCAGCTCCATGGGGTGTATTGCCTGGTCTTGATGGTGGTCACCGTAATACACCCCGTTGAGGTACCACTGATAGATACCCTCCTCCTGAGAGATGAAAGCAGGCCCATCTTCCCTATGCCGAAGGTTGTATCGGTACCACTCCCGTACACGGTTGTTACCTTCCCTGCGTATCACGGCTGGCGCATTCTCCCTGTGGAGCCGGTCGTGATAATACCACTGGATGGTGATACCATCATCACTCCGAGTGATCCTGGCTGGTCCGTCTACTCTGTGTAGACGCCCTTGGACATACCAGGCTTCCAGCAAATAGGCGCCATCAAATCTCTCCGTCAGAGCAGGGCCGTCGCCGATCCTTTGTCTGACGCCATTCCAATACCACTCTTCGCGGTGTCGGTAGAACCCCTCAGAGTCTTCACCAAGGTCTGAAAATGTTTCCACTGCAGGGCCATCATACCTGTGGAGTCTTCCGTGGTGATACCACCGTAGAATACCGCATGTGGCGTCATAATAACTGACTGCAGGACCGCCGGCTCTATGACGGGCGCCGTTGAGGTAGTACTCTATGCTACCCCGTCCTATCCAAGCCGGTTCATTAACGCGATGAAGGCGACCTCCATAGCACCAGGCGGACACTCCCCTACTATCAACAAGAGCTGGTCCGTCCTCCCGATGGAGTCTACCATCGACGTGCCAAATTTCTTGCTGCGCGTTTTGATCTGCCAACTCCACAACAGTTCTTATTGGCGTCCATCTTTCTATTAGTAAAGGACCCGTGGTGAGAGACCACGACCGGTCGTCCAAGTCTACGCCGAATGTATCAGCCATATCTATTTACTGAGAATAATGTAACAACTCCTCCACAAACGCTTCTACAACTGACGTCTTCTTCATCCTGGTTTTTTCCTCTTGGTGGTTTTGGATAAGAGTTGAAAAGTCCAAAAGGTCAACTGATGACCTTTGCATTACTTGGTATGATTGGATTTTAGCGGGTGATGTCGGTATGCAGCTGGGGAGCGAATTCGACAGGAAGAAGGTAAAGGCCTTGCTTTGCGGTTCACACCTTCACTTCAGTATCATTACATTTACAGTATGGCATTCACTTGCCACTGCGGTGTGGAGCTGACAGGGGTAATACCCCTGTTCCAGCACCTGAGGCGGTGCGTCAAGCGCCGCCTCTTTCTTATCATATATTGCGACAAATGGTAAGTGTGCAGTGCTCCTAGCTCTCTCCCCCAACAAAAGAGCTCTATGACACTGTGCTTTCTGCGGTTTCTTTCGTTTTTACAGTGGAGAAAGGCTGGTGGGAGGCCAGGCCGTGGCCGCACACCTGGCGGGTGCGGCCCATCGGGCCCGTTACTGGGAGGGCCGGCAAGTCGGGCTGCTGTTGCAGTCCGACTACCGGGACGCCATGGAGCGTATCCGGACCCTGTAAGTAAGCACTGCTCTGTCTACATGTATACTTACCCCCCTCGTTATAGCGATACTTACTTGTTTCGTATCCTCTTGTCTTACCCTGCTTCCGTATTCGTGACACTAATAGTGTTTGTGTGCGCTCATGCTTGGTTTTACAGATGATGATGACGTATGTATGAAGGTCTGGAGCTAGCTGCCGTCTTCGGGATGTGCCATTTGTTTTCAAAATTATTTGTAAGTACTTGTAACAGGCGTAGTGTAGTAACTGTGTATGCAGTGTAGTAACAGTGTGTAGTGTTTTGTGATGGTCCTGAGCGGTCGTAATGTGTTTTGTGATGGTCCTGAGCGGTCGTAACGTGTTGGGCTACTGAAGTACACTGCATGAAGGGGTATGTGTGGGTGCTTCGACATATTCTCGTGCTTCCTAAACCCTAGATACGTGTATAGCACTATAACCTAGATGTGTGTGTGTGCGTGTGTGCGTGTGTGTGTCCGCGCATGCGTGCGTGTGCGTGCATTGTGTTCTCTTCTACAGACTCATCCAAGTCAATTATTTAAATAAAAGTGTATTATAGTAAACAGTATTGTGTTTTGTTATGGTGAATATGTGGGGAATGGTGGACATGCCTTAGTGTGACTGGATACCCGCGGGTTGTGACTCTTTGCTGGCCACTCTGGATTCTCCAGTATAGATTCGGTACAGTGCAGAGGGGATTTGTGGTGCGTAGCAACACTGCTTCACTGTGACACCCCTTCAATAATTGTTTTAATGCATGATACTCCGGGCGTAGCCGGTTGATTCTTACTGTATCCCGATCAAAATAGAAATATGCATCTAATGTACATGCATGGATAGTTGGCATTTCCCAAATCGGCCGGGCGAAAAATTCGCCGAAAACAGTGGTTTTGAAGAAATTACCCATCTTTTCGCCGAATGTTCAAAAATTCGCATGTTGAATTCCCCGAAAACCGATGTTTCAGTGCTTCAACAGAGTGTATGTAAATGTACATGACGTAATGGGAACGGTGACTTCAAGTACTACGTTGAGCCGAGTTCTGATCTTGGAGCTCAACGAGTGCATGGCACGTGAACTCACTTGTTTGCTGCACATCTACGAAGTGCGAATCAGGGAGTAGTATAATGACACGTGTACTAGTACACCTTGTGTTGTACTGCGTCTTTCCCGCAAGCAGGGTCTCTGAAGGTCACACGCTCCGCGTGCGTATGCACGCATGCGCAATATGTCACTGCACATCTACGATGTGCAAATCAGGAAATAGTACGTATTTTACTACTCCCCGGTGCGAATGCACCGAACGTGCACAAGTGCACGTTCGCCACGGAAAAGAACCTTTATGGCACATTTATGGCATGCCAGGGGTCAAAGGTCAAACTCTGGGGAGTCCCGGGGCCAGACCAAGCGCGCCCGATACAGTGTGCCTTATTTAACCCAAAGGTCAAAGGTCAAACCCTGGGGGAAGTCCTGGGGCCAGACCAAGCACGACCGACACAGTGTGCCTTATTTGGCCCAAAGGTCAAAGGTCAAAAAGTGTGCCAGAACCTGCCCCGCACTAACTACTGGCCGGTTGGTACCAAGCGGCGAAATCAGCGAAATTAAATCGCCAGCGAAAATGAGTTGATTTTAATACAGTAATCGGATTTTCTGGCCTTTTTGTAGTAACACATGTACATTGACCTGTTGAGCCAATGACGACGCCGAATGCATGGTTGCCTGTGGAGCACATTACATAACTTTACAGTCTCCTAAAATACGTATCCTGTCCGACGGCAAAAGAGGCTGCAGATTTAGTTTTTCTGCGCGTCGACTGGATGATTGCGACGCGAAAGTTCAGCTCGCGTTATTTGGCTCGCACGTCGAAAAATCAACGCGAGTGACCTGCTGCTCACGTCGAAAGTTGGACATTACATAACTTCTTAAATACGTATCCTGTCCGACGCCAAAGGAGGCTGCAGATTTAGTTTTTCTGCGCGTCGACGGGATGTCTGTCCTGACGTTTACTGGGACCGGCGCTGACTCTGCCGATCACGGGCGTTCTGGACTCGACAGAATGTCTGTCCTGACGTTTCCTGGGACCGGCTTAGACTCTGCCGATCACGGGCGTTCTGGACTCAACGAGATGTCTGTCCTGATGTTGCCTGGGACCGGCGGACTCTGCCGATCACGGGCATTCTGGAGTCGACGGGATCTCTCTTCCGACGTTTCCTGTGACCGGCGCTGAATCGCTCGTTCACGCTTATCTTTGAGACGACGGGATCTCTCTTCCAAAGTATGTTTATGCTGACGCATCCTATCACCTATTCGGCGTCTATTCTAATTTAATTTCCTCCTCGTCTCCCTATTTCTTTCCAATCTCCCTCTACATGAGGGAGTCGTATACATAATACGACGAATATTGGTACGGTATGGGACAGATACAGGAGCCCGCAAATATTGTGGACAGCTGTTATGTACAATCCTGTAGAGCCTTTGTAGTCACAGATACGGGACAGATACGGGACAGATACGGGATAGCTCCAGCCGTGACACAAACAAACAAACAAACACCAAATTAAAGCTGTGTGGACCCTGGCTAGCGCCAGACGTTACTGAAGTAACGTCTTCTGCATAGCTACGGGAATAAATGTGTTATTTAGGCAGACTGGACCATTGTGCAAGTCATAAAGAAGAAATGGGGCAGATATACGACTTACATTTTTCAAAACCTGGCTTCGTGTTATGTGTAATTTGTGTCAAAATTGTAGTATTTCAACATGACAATATCACTGGCTGTACTTCTCTTATATGGTACTTAACCCCTGCTATAAATGTGTTGTTTAGGAAGACTGGTGTATTGTGCAAGTCATAAAGAAGAAATGGGGCAGATACACGACTTACAATTTTCAAAAACCAGCTTCGTGTTATGTGCAATTTGGGTCAATTTTTAGTATTCGGATTAACCTAGGATACGACTCTGAACAGTTCTGAACAGTTACCGTAACACTACACGCTGTCTCATAACTGCTGCTGTTGCCATCACTGCTATCAAGTAGTTCGGACATGGCAGGAGGTAAACAAATTGCTGGTAGTCTTTCAAAGAATACTGGCGAGTGATGGGCTGTAAACGAAATGTGCTGCCTCGATAATTTCAAAAACTAGACACCCATGCTGCACGCTTGGAGGTGAAGTACAGAAGGCGAGTCGATCCGAGTATGACCTTTCGGACTGGACTGGCCTGAACTATTCCAAAAATAACAACGAGGGGTCACGGGTGCGAGTAAACCCCTGTGACACGGATTTCTGTGCCGTGTCACCTCCCTAGTACTCCCTGCTGTAGTAGTACTGAGCAGGGGCTGCACTGGGCAGCTGTGATGGTGAGGTACCAGGGGCTGCACTGGGCAGCTGTGATGGTGAGGTACCAGGGGCTCCACCGACCAAAGGTCTCGGCTTCAATGCCACAAGCACGCACCAGGAAAAAGAAACAGAAATGTAAAGCAAAGCTAGATCTAGCTATGGGGAAGTAGAATGGGTAAAAGTACTGGTAGGTGTTTATTATTATTATTATTATGCATGTTCGCGTTGATGTCAACAATGTTCACATCTTCGCATATGCCAGAACCAAACGATCAGCTGTATGATACTGTAGAAGCAAGAATGCATTTTAACGGTACAACACAACGGACAATATACTTTACTATGGTGATTGCAAGCATGGTCGGTGACTACCGAAACCTATGCGGGGAAATAATAGTCATGATGGAGTGGTAGATGCCAACATACTGTGGCCTTCCTCAATATAGAGCACGGCAAAAGTCTCTCCACTCCTCGCGACTAGCTGCGGTAGATCGAAGGCTGTCTAGGTCCGCTGCTGTCTTTAATTTGCCCATGTTCTTCTTCTCCAAGTCCTTGGACAGGGTTGTGACCAATGTTGTTCTTGGTCGGCCTCGGAACGACCCTTCTCGACATACAAAGTATGCCTTCATTGCCATCACTGCCGGGGTATCGCCAGGAAGCCGCAGGACATGGCCCATCAGTCTCCATCGCGCACGCTTGACCGTTGCGCTCATTGGTTCCGCACCACAGCGGGAGTATACGTTGATGTTGGAGATGCGCTGTGGTGTTTAGAAAAATAAAAACAAGATGAAAAGAGATTGTAAATTATCAGTGTTTGGACTGATGTACAATGTACATGTCAACTTCATCAACCAAAACTTATGAACTTTTTTAAAATAGATCTGATACGAAACTCCCACAAAGAAGTGTAAAGAAAACAAGCTAAAAAACAGAAAAATAATAAGGCACCCATTTTGATAATCCAGGGGATAGCCCACGCCTGGTAAAAGAATAAACAGAGAAAAGAAAAGAATCATAACAAGTTTTTTCCATGTATGCAAAACACAGCTGAGCACTCTGAGCAAGGCCAGGTACGCGGATTAGCGGGTCCGGCAAGCGACGAGCTCGAAAAATTAAAGGGAATCTGTTGCCCAGTACCAGTTGCTGTCTCTCAGGTGTCGGTAGACCTTTGTCTTGAATGACTGAAAACGTGTTTTGTGTGGGCGCTGCGACAGCAGCCTGTCAGGAAGGGAGTTCCATGCGCCAATACAGCAGTACGGGAACGACTGCTTCACGACGGATGGAGCTGAGACAGGGAACGTGTCTGACAGTTGATAGGCGTGGCTAGTGGCATTATTGTGCTGGTTCCTGGTTCTGGGGTTGGCTGGAGAAACGCGATGCGGTGGCAATACAGCAAGTAGCTGAGGAGGACCAGTAATGAAATGCAATTTGTACATGCACGAGAGAGCAGCAACAGTCCGGCGGACAGCCAGACTGGGGAGAATTGCACCAGGGCCAATGATGCGCAGTGCGCGGCGTTGAACATTATCCAGACGTTGCATGTGGCTGGATGGCGCGCCCATCCACACAAGCGGGGCATACTCCATCAGGGGCCTCACGAATGCCTTGTAGACAGTCGTTCGGCCAGCTGGCGTTAAAATGTGGGCCGCTCGTCGGAGAAAGCCGAGGCGCTGCTGGACGCAGATGGTCACGGTCCTGAGGTGACTAGCGAAGGACAATTTGGAGTCAAATCGAACACCAAGCAGTGATATGCTGGTTTCCTCCGGTACAGGGGTACCACCAAACAGGATTTGGGGCAGGTCTAGGTCAGTGCGTTGGAGGGTAGCAGTCATAGCCTGTGACTTGGTGGGCTCGAAAGATACTTTCCACCGGCAACCCCACTCATGCAGGCCGTTTGTAGATACCTGCAAGGTGTGTGCAGCGTCCCGAGGGTGTGAATAGGTAACTGTCTTGGCCGTTTTATGCTGATGTACTTCGTGTGGTGTAGACCAGGTGTGCATTGGTGGTCGATTCACATGGCTTCGCCAGTTGTGTGGATTAGACAGTTATCTGGCGCAAGTCTTGATCTGTCTCGTAGTGCCGGATCTGGCGGAGGATCCGCATCTTCATAGCCGTGCGTCGGACGATAGAGGTGACTTGCGGTGACCAGCGAAGATTTTCCTACCTACCTAGGAGTCTCTCTGGACGAAAATCGTACTGGTCTGGGCAATAGGGTCCAGCGGATAATGGTCCGAAAATGTTCGCATAATGCTAATCATAATGCTCCAAAAACTACCTCATAATGCTGATTATAATGCTTCAGCAAGGGCTATAATGCTCTTGGTTTGTAACAAAAATGGAAGAAAGGCTGCACATTGTCTAACTTCCAGGAAAGGATGCATGCACATGTAGTACAACTGCCTCTGAAGCTGCTACAATATCTCTCACGATCTCCACCACTTCTTAGCATTATACGACATGATCGCGTCTCCGTTGGCTGCTCTCCGTTGCAACTAACTTTGATGCAGGGCTTTGGCTGAATAATGGGTGTATGAAATCTTTTCCCTTGCTTATCCATATAGTGAGAGGTGAAACCATTATTGCTGGTGATCACTTGGGTGCTGGAAGCTGATCATGGGAAGTGATATTCCTGCCTGCAGACAAGCTGTCACTGCTTCCACTCTGTGAAAAATGCCTTCATCTGAAACAGCTCAGGTGAGGCCAGTGACGATTTCAGATCGAGATCCCTCCCATTTGCAGAAATCCTGAACACACGTGGTCAGAAGTTATTTTGCCGCTCTACATCCTCTGTTTAGCACTGTCTTCTTCTCCTGAGGTTGCGTGGAGACAAACGGTTGGCCCCGATACTCTTCTTTTCTGATAACACTTGACTGAAGGCCTTGCATTGAAATTATCCACGACGAACTGTACGTGCTTCACCAGGAAAGTAAGACATGCGCTGCTGAGCACTCCAAATCGTCTTGGTACTGCGTCCAAGAGAAATTCTAGTTCTTTTCGAGCCTGCTGAGCTGGACTCTGCAAAGAAAGTTATGTGGAACAAGCTCTTTCTTTTTATAGACACTCCTTCATCTAGGCCCAAATTTATCAATGGATCAGTGTTCACTTCAGGAAACTCCTCTTCGTCTGTTTGATATTCACTTCGCGTACGTCTACTCGTACTCTTGTCTCCTCCATGGCTCTCAATGATTTCTAAAAAAAACTCCTCGTAAATCATCGTTACGGATTTTGTGTAACAGCCTCAGTTGCAACGTTGGGCATGCTACATGATACATTACTTGTACATTTACCTGACTACATTGCTACATAAATACTTCATGTATAATGGCATTATGTTGTCAGGTAAATGTAGCATTAGTGCTAAAGCCGTAAAGGTGTTACATGTACGTGTCTACACAATCACAAAGCCATGTGCCGGTACAATACATGGCGTTGCACCTCATGGCTTTAGACGATTGTCACCAAGAACCTGAGATTTCCCGACCATCATTATCCACTATGAAACTCGTTATGCCGCTCAAACCTCACATAATGCTCGTCTTGTTCCTTTCTAATGCTCCATAATGCTCTGATGCTCGGATAGTCTCATAATGCCGAATATAATGCCGGCATTATCCGCTGGACCCTACTGGGCAAGAGGCGTGCCAGTGCAAGTAATGATTATGTGGAGGTCGAGGTGTGGCTGCCGTCCAGCTTTGATTTCAAGCACTTGCGTCTTTCCGGTGTTGAGGATAAGCCCTTTGGCATCAAGTACCCTGGCGACAGCCGACACTGCTGCGGAAAGGGTGATGTTGATGGCGTGAGCGCTAGCGTGGCTCAGGTACAGCATGATGTCGTCCGCGAACATTAGTGTGCGCACCGGGTCAGCTACTGATGCGACACATCTCGTGTAGATCACGAATAATATCGGACCAAGCACGCTTCCTCGGGGGACACCGGGTATCGTCATCGTCCAGTAACAGCCGGGACATTCTTTGTTCCCGTGGGACCCTAGCAGTCAGCGTGTACCCATTTTCGTTGCGCTTTCTTTCACCTCTTTGGTCTAACCGTTGCCTAGAACCTCCCAAGCTGGAAGGCTATTGGTCAGCGCTTCGGAGACGTGTTGGAGCTACTTCACGTACATATAGAATGTACACGTACACGTACATGTACTCAATCTGCGGACAATGTACAGTAAAACCTGGTGTAAGCGACCTCTGGGTTTAGCGACCACCTGCTCTTAACGACCGTTTTCCATGCACCGACAGTTCTACGCAGACACTGTGGGACCTGGTTCTAAAGACCACCTGACTTTAACGACCGCTTTGGCTTGCACCGTGGGGTGGTCGCTTAACCAGGTTTTACTGTACATGTACAGTCATGCATATGTACATGGTCATTGCGTGTACATGCACGTGTACATGTACACGCAATGACCATGTGCATGTACATGTACACGCAATGACCGACATCTTCAACTCCCCTGACACTGATAGTGTTCTGATGGCAGTGATGCGGCTAACGCATTCAACAACCTGAACCGCAGCGCATGCCTCCGGAACGACCGTCATCTGTGCCCTGCGCTTGCAAAGGTGGCCATCAAATCGTACCGAAGCCCGAGTCGCCTATTTGTTGGCGGTGAAAACATTTTCCTCCAGCGAGGCCGCGAGGGCACCACACAAGGGGATCCACTGGCAATGCCTCTCTACACCATCGGCATTCTCCCTCTCATTCAGGCAACAGACACGGGTGGTGCCAGGCAGCTGTGGTACGCAGATGATTCCTCCGCTGGCGGTAGCCTACGCCGCCTCCATACGTGATGGGATTCCCTCATGTCTCGTGGCCCAGACTTCGGGTACCTGGTCGTGAAACTGGACTGCCTGGAAGAAGCCACGAGGATCTTCGCTGAAACTGGCACCCAGGTAACTGCTGAGGGGCATCGGTATCTCGGTGCAGCGTTAGGCACTCCTGCCTTTATTCAGGATTACCTTTCAGAAGAAGGCAGATGCATGGTGCAAGGAGATCGATGTGTTATCCTCATTTGCCCTATCTCAACCACAAACAGCATATGCAGCCTTCACGCGTGGCCTCGCCAGCAGGTGGACGTTCCTCTGCCGGGTTCAGAAGGAGGCCCCGGAAGCCATGGCACCCGTCGAGCATATCATCTACAAGTACACCAAACTTCCGCCAAACTTGACGGGACAGCCTTTTGACACCGCTCTCAGATATCTCTTCTCTCTCTCCTGCCGTGAAGGCCGGCTCAGTGTGCTTCACCCGACCACACTGGGGACGCAGTACCGTTCCTCTCGATCCGTCACCTCGTCGCTCGTTGAGATCATCGTCGCTCAGCACCCACAGCTTGGTGCTGCGCTGGCCACCGTCAGCCACATGAAGACCAGGGTACGCAATGAAGCCCGCCGCCGTATTCCTGAGGTTGCTGCGTCATTCATCACCGCAGCTCCTGAAAGCCTGCAGCGTACTATCCACCTTGCCCGCGAATCTGAAGCATCCAGCTGGCTAACCTGCCGTCCACTGAAGGCTCATGAGTTCTCACTATCCAAGAGTGAGTTCAGGGATGGTCTAGCTCTGCGGTATGGATGGCAGCCCAGCCGCCTACCATCAGCGTGTGTGTGTGGTGAGCCATTCGATGTGACCCACGCTCTTTCCTGCAGCACTGGCGGCTACCCGACAATCCGTCACAACGAGCTTCGTGACGTGACAGCGAATCTGCTCAAGATAGCTGCCACGAATGTGGCAGTCGAGCCTCGACTCCAGCCGCTAACTGGAGAAAGGCTGCAGTACCGAACCGCAATCACTGACGACCAGGCCCGATTGGATGTGGCGGCTAGTGGTGTGTGGGGTGGAAGATTCGAGCGTGTGTTTCTTGATGTACGGGTTTTCAACCCTTTCGCACAATCGAATCGAATCTCCTCACTCACCAGCGCCATGAGAAGGAAAAGCGTCGACACTATGGCCAACGTGTCAGGGATGTTGAGCATGCCACCTTCCTACCATTGGTTTTCTCAGCCAGTGGTGGGATGGGGAAATCCGCCACCAGCTTCTACAAGCGTGTCGCGTCTCTGGTCTCAGAGAAAACGAAGGAGCCGTACAGCAAAGTCATGTCGTGGATCCGCTGCCGACTATCTTTTGCCGTTCTGAGATCCAGCATTGCTTGTTTGCGGGGCGCGCGGCGAAATTCGTCCCCTGCCGGCCATGGACACCTCTGTCGTGAGGGTGGTGGCTGAAGCGGCTATCCGGTCCTGAGGCAGTTGTGTTCGGTGTCGAAGGCAGTTGTGTTCGGTGTCGAAGGCAGTTGTGTTCAGTGTCGAAGGCAGTTGTGTGTTCGGTATCGAAGGCAGTTGTGTTCGGTGTCGAAGGCAGTTGTGTTCGGTGTCGAAGGCAGTTGTGTTCGGTGTCGAAGGCAATTGTGTTCGGTGTCGAAGGCAGTTGTGTTCGGTGTCGAAGGCAGTTGTGTTCGGTGTCGAAGGCAATTGTGTTCGGTGTCGAAGGCAGTTGTGTTCGGTGTCGAAGGCAATTGTGTTCGGTGTCGAAGGCAGTTGGTTTTTGACATGACTGTACTAAGTACATCATAGCTGTACATTTGGAATTACCGAGTCGGCGTGGAGAAAGCAATTTTATTAGTGCAATTAGGAGTATAATTTGGCATTACAATTGTTATTAGTTGCCATGGCGACCCCTGTAAGTCCACATAACTGGCAGGGCAGGGTTGGGCCTTTTCCGATTCTTTAAAAAAAAGAAGTTTGTGTTCACTTTACATGTAGGTGTTAGGTCGTCGAATGTCTCAGTAGTAGTACTGAAGTAGACAGCTCGAGCGGTCATGCTTGCTGCAACACCATTCGTTCGCAAACGCACTTTGCAGCAACATTTGGTAGATTTTCGGCGATTCTCAAAGGAACCCTCCAAAATACTCTGTCAGTTTAAACCAATGTACAGTAGGTCCAGGATTTACCAGTGGTCTGTCGACCTTGAATGCATGGTTTCTTTACTTTGTCCTTGCGTCTACTAGTACCATGGTCTACGGGCCGAGTTTGGTAGATCTACTGAGCTGAGTCTGTAGACTGTACACGCGCACGTACACGCGCACGGCCGGTGTATGTCACCATGGTGCGAATATGCAGCCTTGACCGGTATAAAAGCGCTACCCAACAGATGTTAGATTGGTGTTGCGTCGCACAGCTCAGGTGTGCGCGTCCAGTCGGTTGGTTCTCGCCGGGCGTCTGGATGTGTGTGCATGTGTGAGGGTTGTGCGAGCAGCACCTCAGAGAAGCTAACCCGGGCCCGCGTACACATAAGAAAAGCGCTACTCTGGTTGCGTGATGGTAAGGCTTCTCTTAAAAGCAACCACCCACGTGCGCGGCTCGGTAGATGTGGTAGTCGTATGGGCTACCACAACATTTTTTTTATTCAGAATCAGAAGGTTGAGGGAGAATGAAGTTGAAGACACCACTGCAGCTGTACTTATGGTTGATAAATAATGGTGGTAAAGACACACCTGGCAATATGGCGGTAAACACACGCCTGCCCACATACGCTCTCTCAGACTAAGTCTAAGCAAAGGTTGAAGGAGTTGAAAATGGAAGTCTGAGGAAACAAAAATGACTACGGACACCAGGACTCAAACCAGGGACCCTTGCTTATGGCCAGCATGGCTCTACCACTAGGGTATGGTGTTGTCGTCATCCCAGCAGCGACTGTTCATCGTTTTCTTCAGACTTTGAACAATAATCTTTGTTTGTACTGAAGTACAGTCAAACCTCTTTAGGATGAACACTAAGGGACCGGTAGTATTTGTTTGCAATAACCGGAGTTCTTCCTATCCGTATGTTATACCCAGTGAATGCACAGTGTTTCATCCAATACGGTTATGGATACTAGTTCTTCTAAAGCGAACGTTTGTCGTATCCGTGTTTGTCTTATCAGTGTTCTTCTTAAGGTGGCACTATGCCTTCAGAAGGTCAAAAATGAAAATCTCTCAGAAAGCGTCGAAAACTATCTCAAACGATAGCTCTTGTGCTGAAGCACGACTCCTGAAGATTTGAGGGGATTCGCTCAAAGGACTTCAGAGATAGAGCACTTCAAAGATCGAGATAGATCTGCAAATTTCACAATTTTGATTTTGCAATTGGTTCTTTTCGTTTTAGAACGCAATCAATCGTGTTATGATAAAACCTTCCTTGATATACATTGAAGTTCAAATTTTGTGGAAATCTCAGGCGCAGTGCGTGGAGTGATTTGGCACCTCTGCGCATGGGTTTGGTTACCATGACAGGCGTCAGAGTGATTGCGCATGCGCAAATTCAAATTTTATTCATATTAATTATTTGATGGAAACATTTTTGTTGTTTCGTTCTGTGACAATTGTACAAGCTGCCAGGCGTTGTTTTTCTATTGCGATGGGGAAGAAGCGAGCTCAAGGCCGACCAGGCAGACCCAGGAAGAGAAAACTTCCTGGAAATCAACCGCTGAGAGCCGAATCGGAAGATGAAGCTGCAGCATGTGCGCCAGAAAATCTTGACGATTCTCTGCCAAATTTCAACGATTATTTGCCATCCCCAGCTACATGTACATCTTCACTTTAGCTCATACATGTACATGTACATGTACATCCTTCAAAGCGGTGAACCCCTTGATAGGCGACAAGACTCTGGGTCATCCTAACGAGAGAGCTTGGAAGCTCAGGGCCCTACGCTATGCGCGATGCTTTGTTACTTAGCTCATCGTGCATGTTGTGGGAACTGATGGAAATGTTTCCTGGGAAGGCGCTGACTCTGCCGAGCACGCGCGTTCTGGAGTCGACGGGATCACTCTGGCGACGTTTCCTGTGACCGGCGCTGACTCGCCCGTTCACGCCTATTTTGGAGACGACGGGATCTCTCTTCCAAAGTATGTTTTTGCTGACGCATCCTATCACCTATTCGGCAACTAACATCCATTCTAATTTCATTTCCTCCTCGTCTCCCTATTTCTTTCCAGAAAGTCTCTCTATACATCAGGGAGTCGTACTGTATTGGCAGCTACCCTAACGGGTCACGCCGCCCACCACCCAAGCATGGGTATGATGAGGGACAGTAGCAACAGAAACAAAAATACAGCAAGCAGGGAGAGAAAGCAAGAGAAAGACGGCGATAGTAGTACATCTGGTGTGCGACGTATAGAAAAGAGAGATGACAAGAGATGCGCACAAAATAGGAAACAATAATTATTTTTGCAGTTCCGAAACAATCAACCAGGTGATGGAGTGTGGGCACCTGAAGTCCCACCTGGACTCCACTGGAAGAACATCCCACGCAGGGATATCAGCGATAGGCCAAGCGTTGAAAAACAGTCATGAGGACACATCGTCTAGAAGTCCACCGCGCTCGAACTGAAATTGCAGGTTTAAACAATTTCCCACGCGGCGTCAGGCAGCGTAACTCTTCTCTCTGCATCACCATCCATCTCCAGCAACCGTCTCCACTCACAGCTCATGCCTCTGCCACCACTGTACTCCTCCGAGCTTCGCAGTTTGAAACCATTCTGGGGTCAGCTACACCACCGCGAATGGAGAGACGAGGACGACAACGGTCGTGACTGAAAAGACACTGCTTTGGCGACCGCGTCGCGGAACCCTCGCCCCAGCAAATTCAGAAATACGCCAGGGGCAACTCTGGTGGACCCAGAGCCACCCCCTTGGCAAGACTAGTAAGAGGAACGACTGAAAACTCAGATAAAACAGAGCTACAAAAAGTGCAACCGTCCCCTTCAAGCACAGTTGCAACACACAGGGAGTCGTATACATGTACATAATATTGTGGCCAGCTGTTTGTAGAAAGAAAAACATGGAGTGATGTGAGGGAGTCGTAGTTTTTGGAGCTCTGCGTCGTCAAGTTTTCTGTACCTCTGCGGGCGACTCTATCGCACAATGCTTTGACGGTATGGCGGACAGCATGGAGAGACCACCAGGGGGTCGTCATCTGGAAACCAAGGGCCAATGTTGCCGGTGCAACGGCAATGGCACCTGCAACAAATGCAAATGTGCTAAAGAGAATCGTAAGTGCACGAGCTGCGCGCCAGGACGGAAGTCGAACTGTAAGAACAACGTAACCGTACGAGAAGAGCCAGCCGTTAGTCCCGTACCCAAGCCAGGGGCAGCCCCACCTGAGCAACTCGGATTTGCGTCGCCCAACCGAAGATCAACAACCAACACAACCACCGCTCAGAGAACGCCTGTGTCCGGTGCAACCACAGCGGATGACATAGCCTCCGCCGCACTCGCCGCTGCTATGTCGAAAGTTTCAAGCTCTCAACAGCTAGCATGGAACTTACTGGAATCCGCGGAGTCTGCGGAGTCAAGCACCAGTTCAGAAGTGTCAACTGGCAAGCAGGCTGACGGTGTCAGACCTACACAGCGGGACACGACAATGAGGCCGGCTACCACAGCTGAGACCCCAGAGTCACTCACTGCTGCTCTGCTTGCGGAGTGCCGACAAGAGGCTGCCTCCGAAAATTCGAATGATTGTACAGTAGCAAATAGAGACATTGGAAACATGCAAGATAGCATCCCGGATATCCCTGCTTGTACCGGTAGTACCTCACGTGCCAGTTTGCCAGCAGACTCAGGCACCCCGACCCAGCCACTCGCACAAACGCACTCATCACGTACGTCACCCACACACGTACACGTCTCTGACTCACAACAGCAAGCGTGGGACATGCTGGACCAGCACCATGAGACCCCCACAGCGGAAGAGGCTGACCTGTTGGCAAACCTGGCCTCCTCGCAGCCACAACTAAGCGGTGACATGGGCACACAGGAGCAGGAGCCGGTTGCAGATCCACAGCCACAGCATCTTCCAGACTATGCCCCTGCCAACAATCAGTTCTCGATGGGTGAGCACGACTTCCAGTCCTCTGCTCAGATCATCAACGCCGCATATGAAGAGGCCGTTCACTTTCGACCCAATCTCTTCATGCCACCATCAGGAACTGTCGGATCCACATTTGTGAAGATCATTGCTGGATTGTACAGGCGTTTTGCAGAAGCGTCCGCTGGAGAGGCCATTGCAATCAAAGCCGCAATGGTCGCCACCCAGCTCCTCCTCCAAAAGCCACATCGCGCCGAAAGGAGACAGGAATTCCTAAACTGCCTGAACCGCAGACTCCCACTATGGACAGGTGGTGACGTCGACCAGCTGGTGAGGGAAGCGCGCACCATCCAGCAGCAACTAGTATCCGCTGCCAAAGCCAAGCACACCGGTAGCAAGCACCCCGATGATGCCCGCCGCTTTGCCAACTTGATAGCAGAGGGCAAAACCACCACGGCAGTCAGAATGCTGTCCGATACCAGCTCTAAGGGTGTCTTGTCCCTTGACGACAAGATCAACGGGCAAACAGTCAGGGACATTCTGACCGCCAAACATCCGCCGGCAGAAGACCTGCAAGATAGTGCAGCAATCACAGGTGTCCCACCCCCACCTCCCCATCCAATCATGTTCTCCGCCATCACCAGGGATGTCGTGAAGCAGGCAGTACTCAACACCACTGGAGCAGCGGGGCCTTCTGGTATGGATGCAGTGGGCTGGCGACAAATCTGCACGTCATTCGGCTCGTCCTCTGACGACCTGTGCGATGCCCTAGCACTATGTGCACGCCGATTAGCATCGTGCCCTGTTGATCCAGCGTCATTGGAGGCCTACAATGCCTGCCGGCTCATTCCCATAGACAAACAACCAGGTGTGCGCCCTATTGGCGTTGGGGAAGTTGTGCGCCGCGTGCTAGGGAAAACCATCTTGACAGTGGTCGGTCCAGCCATCGAACAAGCAGTCGGCTCTCTCCAACTCTGTGCCGGCCAACAGTGTGGCATCGAAGCTGCAATTCACGCCATCAAGACCACATTCGCAAATGACGACACGGAAGCCGTTCTACTTGCCGATGCCTCAAATGCCTTCAATTGCATTAACCGTGCTGCATGTCTCGCAAACATCCGCCACCTCTGCCCGGAGTTCTCAACTACCGTCATCAACTCCTACCGCTCCCCATCCAAGGTCTTCGTTGGAGGCGAAACACTTCTGTCTTGCGAAGGTACCACCCAAGGCGATCCTCTCGCCATGGCCATGTATGCACTTGGAACGGTACCCCTCATACAAAGAGCCAAGTCCAGCGGTGCCCTTCAAGCCTGGTTCGCAGACGACTCCACAGCGGGTGGCAAGCTGCGGACGCTGCGCATGTGGTGGTCTATCCTGGAGGAAGAGGGGCCAGCTTTCGGCTACTTCATCAACGCCAAGAAGTCCACTCTTCTAACAAAACCAGACCATGCTGACCTAGCAGCCGAGCTCTTTGGTGACACCAATGTGGACATCCGGGTTGACGGCTGTCGTCATCTGGGCGCAGTTCTGGGCACCCCACAGTACTGTGAGGGTTTTGTTCGATCGAAAGTCCAGGAGTGGTGCGCAGAGGTTGCAGTCTTAGCCCAGTATGCTGTCACCCAGCCCCAAGCAGCATTTGCGGCATTTGGACAGGGCCTGCGGCACAAATGGGCCTTCATAGCCCGCACCGTGCCTGACACCGCGCACTTGCTAGCTCCGTTGGAGGACACGATCCGCGTGAAGCTCATTCCCGCCATCACCCACCGACCTCCTCCAGGTGATCTTGAAAGGTCCATCCTAGCTCTACCCTGCAGAGACGGAGGTTTGGGGCTCATCATCCCGGCCTCCCTGTCAGTCCAGCATCGTGACTCCAAAGCTATCACGCGCGCCCTCGTAGAGCGTATCCTGCGTCAGGATGAATCCCTCGACGGCATCCCGCACGAGACAAGAAAAGCGAAGGCAGATGCTTCATCACAAGCCCGCCGTGCACGCATGGACCACGCCAAGTCCATCAAGGATAGCTGCCCTCCCGCCACGCTTCGTGTGCTGGAGCTGGCATCAGAGAAGGGAGCCTCTAGTTGGCTTACCTGCCGCCCGCTCCGTCGCTATGGTTTTGTCCTCAACAAACAAGCTTTCCGCGACTCGCTTCATTTGCGCTATGGTTGGATCCCGTCTGGACTGCCCTCAACCTGTGCATGCGGGGCTTCTTTCACACCTGAACACGCTTTGTCCTGCCCCATTGGCGGCTACCCCTCCATGCGTCACAACGACCTCCGTGATTTAACAGCATCCCTCCTGAAGGACGTGGCCCATGACGTGAGCACCGAACCGTCACTGCAACCGATCACCGGTGAGACCCTGCGTCATCGCACAGCGATCTCAGCCGACGGCGCTCGCCTGGACGTGGCAGCATCCGGCATATGGGGTGGGCGTTTCGAGAAGACGTTCCTAGACATCCGCGTCTTCAACCCCCATGCACGGTCCAACCGCCAGCAGTCACTTCCAGCTACTTACCGAAAACACGAAGCTGAGAAGAGGCGCTCGTATGAGGAGCGAATCCGTGAAATTGAGCACGCGTCATTTGTGCCGGTCGTCTTGAGTGCATCTGGAGGATTCGGGAAAACGGCCACTGCGCTCTACAACAGAGTTGCCTGTATGCTTTCGGACAAGAGAAAAGAGCCCTATTCCACCGTACTGGCCTGGATCAGGTCAAGGGTCTCTTTCTCTCTTGTCCGCTCAGCAAATGCTAGCCTCCGTGGACATCGCGCCGCTCAACCGAAATCTAACCGAGCTTTGGCTGACATTCCCGCTGTGCTGGCCGCAGCAGAATGCCACTTCTGATTCTCTGTTCCATTTTTCTTCTTCTTTTACTTGTGTTGCGTGCACGATTGATCTTGGTTTTTCCATTATTATTTGCCATGGCGACCCCCGTAAGTCCAAATAACTGGCAGGGCAGGGTTGGGCCTTTTTCTTTTTTCACGAGTCTCATTATGTTCTGTTGCCCGTGCAGTGGCAGATTTCGCGCGGTAAAAAAAAAAAAAAAATTATTGCAAAAAAAAAAGCTGTTTGTAGCCAGCTGTGTTTGATGGTCCGGTACGGTACGGGACAGATACGGGAGCCAGCAAATGGCCAGCTGTTCGATACGGTACGGGACAGATACGGGATAGCGCCAGGCGTGACACAAACAAACAAACAAACAAACACCAAAGTAAAGCTGTGTGGACCCTGGCTAGCGCCAGACGTTACTGAAGTAACGTCTTCTGCATAGCTACGGGAATAAAGATATTATTATTATTATTATCAGAACCCGTGACGGAAAAGGTACTTTCCGGGTGTTAGTCATGGCCCAAATTTGCTCGGCCTACATCGATATTTTGCCGCACAATTTTGGCACAAATATTTCGATATTCTGCTTGGCATTTCCTTTCTCCGTCGATATTTTGCTTTGATTTTGCTCGAGATGAAATGAGTTTTAGGGAAAACTCAACGATAATTGTCGCTGATGACGACGATATGTTTGATTGAGCTCCTGCTGCTGCTCAACTTTCCACTGAAATGTAGCCATGAGTGTGTTTTCTACAACTTTTGTGCTTGTTTTCAACCTTGGTGACTGATTGTGTTGAGGAAGTCCCTAAGAAGCCATGGATTTTTCGAAAAGCCCACCAAAACTCGATATTTTGCTCAAAACTTGCCGGAAACTTGTGCATCCGATATTTTGCTCTAAGAATTGCTAGCAAATTTGGGCTATGACTACCGGGTGTACCACCAAGTAGACATAGCCCGATGTTGCTAGCAATTCTGCTAGTAAAATATCGAAGAATTTTGAAAGGGAAATTGCTGGCAAAACGGAGCAAAATATCGGTGTGTTCACTGGAAATTGGGAGATTTTACACTTAACGGTGCACGTGACTCATTTTCGCACAGTTTTACAAACACGTGACTCCCTTTTTCTCATTTTTGCCAACACGTGACCCACTTTCGGTCAGTTTTCCCACGCGTGACACAAATTTTGGAGCAAAAAGGGAGCAAAATATCGAGTGATCTGGCAAAATGAAAGCAAAATATCGATGATAAGCCAGCAAAATGTTGCGGCAAAATATCGAAGCCTTACTCGCAAAATCGGGCTTTGCCTACCACCAAGGCCAAACGCCCACGTGCAGGATATGCGACTCTACGGAGCATATTGCGAAGCACTGCACTACCAAACAAGGAAATCTCTCGGAGCGTCGTATGTGCCCTGTACAAGGGACTACCGTATCCCCACCCCAAAACACTGCAGGGTCTTTTTTTATTATTTATTTATTCTTCTTTTACCGTAGTAGGGAATTCCCAACAGGCGTCAGCGCCTTTTTACAGGGAACCCTTGGTATAATTTGATGGATGAGCGAAATTCAGCTGGTGAACTAGACATGCGGCAAGCCGGTGGAAGTGTATTCCATCTGGCAGCGCCCAAATAAGAAATTGCACTAAAGCCATATCGGGTGTTAGCGGGGGGCAGAACAAGAGCAGCAGAGACTTGGCCACGGGTGGTGGCTGCAGTGCGAGCACCATGGGCGCGCAAGGTAAAGCAAAGTCTTCGACTGCTCAACAACAACAGGAACAGAATCCCACCGTATCAGCCGATAGCACCACCAAGGACGCTACCCAACGTACAGCTGGAGCCTGGAATGGGCAGAGCACACTCTCTCGCCCTCACAAGGAAGTCCCAGGTCGCAGCACGGATGAAAATCAGGCTGCATCAGCTTGCTCATCAGAATCTGAGGAACTCCCATTACCTGACTTCAACCAATCACCGCCCAGACCGTTCAACCTACAACAAGATTCGCAAACACAGCTCCAGCTGCCAGCTAAGGCAATTGGTGACCTCGCACAGTCAATATCACAAGGCCGGCTCACCAAGTCCGGCAGCGACTCTGACACGGACTCAGACGGTTTTCAAGTGCATAGCTCCAAACGCCCTCGAAGCAATGTCACACCTGAAAGACCTCGCGGGGCCACTGCCAATGCACCCAGAAACAAGAAGAAGTTGAAAAAGGCAAACCCAGACAGTGCAAGATATCCACTCATACAGAACGGCACGTGTTGTACTGTAATATCCTCGCCCTTACACCATCTTCGCCTTCTTGCATAATATTATACTTTTGTCCTACATGTATGTCTTCTTTCGGCTCCAGCATGTTGTATTTCTTTACCTAATTTTCCTAGGAATGAGTTTTTTAACATTTAATGCTAGGAGCTTGTGCAACAAAATGGACGAGCTCATACCCACTATCACACGCATCACGCCCACACTAATTGCTGTCTGCGAAACATGGGCAAACCCCATGGAGCCAGACTCATTCTATGACATTCCAGATTACACACTCTACAGACAGGACAGAACAGAAACGATGGGTGGAGGTGTTGCTTTATACATACATGCCCCTACCTGCCACAAACACCTAACAACAGTCGTCATGCCAAGCTTCCAGTCACTATGGGTAGAGCTTACACTTTCAGATCGTACAGTCACCGTGGGATGCACGTATCGACCACCAAACTCTGATCCGAATTTATTCTGCCGCGAACTTGAATTGTGTCTAGGGAAATGTAACACCACAGCGCCATTTATCCTCCTCGGCGACCTAAATTCCAAGAACAGCTCTTGGTTGGATTCTGATGTCACAGACAGAGCTGGTGACGCACTTAGCTATCTTATCGATGCAAATGGTTTCCATCAGCATGTAAACTTTGCCACCCACATCTGCCGAGCTATCTAAATTCGTGCCTCGATCTAGTCATCTCCAATCTCCCTCCGGAGGAGGTCACACTTTCTTCCAGAGCACCGTTTGGGTGTTCAGATCACGTAGCAATCCAGGGAACTATCTCCATGCAGCCACCAGCAGATGAGTGTGGCAGACGTAACCTGCCACCTTGGACCTGGAACTGGAATTCAGAGAACGTTGGCGCCCTGAGAGAAGCGCTAGCGTATACTCAACTCCTGCCACCCGACATTGACTTGCCGTCATATTCGCTGACCGAACTGTGGTCGCTCTGGCGTGACACTCAGCTTCGCACCGCACACCAGTTCTGCACTCAACTCCGGTTGACTAGATCATCTGCAGTGTCTCAAAAACGCCCATGGATGACGCCTGATCTGCTAAATAATATCCGTACAAAGCACAGGTTTTACAGGAAATACCTCCGGACACGGACGGCTGAAGACTGGGACCAGTTCACAACTCAGCGAAACAAGACAACAACTCTTCTCCGCAGTAATAATAATAATAAGGCCAAAACAAATAATGACCTTGTTTCCGGCCGCCCGACCGGGCCACTTTTCCCAAATTCTGAAACTTTTTTTTGGTCCCAAATGTATACAAACGGTGGCAATGCCATGTGTGCAATGCGGAAGTGCACTCAACGAGTCATAACTCAGTCAAATCTCAACCGAATTCCACAATCGAAACACCTACAAGGTACCAGAGATTCTCAGCTGTCGGCTCGAAAACCTCCGGGGTCGATACGAGCCAGAATAACGGAGCTGGAAGGACTCGAACTGTTTGCTTGACTTCTCAGGATGTACGAAAACAGGAATACACCGCATGCTGTACAAGAACAGTGAGTCAGTCAACTTTGACATTGATCCTTGCCATGATAATTATATGTACAATATACATGTGTAGGTGCTCTTGTCCATCAATACCACAATGATTGAGGAACCAAAAAAAGTATCCAAAAAAAGTTTCATTCCGGCCGACCGAGTCTCCTTTTTGAGGGGTTGCCGACCGGAAACAAGCCTATTTTTTGTTTTGGCCTAATAATAATACCTCGTGAGTTTTGATTCTATTTGCTATTTTTCGTTCCATTTTTGAGCTCATATTTTATTTTCCTGATTTCTTCTCCAGTGTATGTTGTATTGCATTTTAATACATTGTGTTAATTTTTGCCCGTAAAAGAGGCTTGCACATAAAAAAAAATAATAATACCACAGCACGCGTAATAATATAATTATGTGGGTATAATTATACGTTCCGCTTCTGTCCTATCTCCTATGATCAAATTCCAGTATCAAGGTAATTATTAACACGGCGCACTGATGACCTGTGACGCCAGATCATGGATTGTCGGCCAGATTTCTCCATGTAAGCTTGTCCAGAGCGATGGCCCTCACATTCCCCAGCTGACTGCTGCGCTTCAAGTCGATGTTCCTCCTCTGTAAGTCGCTTGTGATGCGCAGTGCCAAGTCCAAATTCGTTCATAAATCAGCCAATGCCGACAACCACTGTGACCAAACCCATACAAACCGCCCAAACCTCTACAAACTTATGAAAACCCTTCGAATTTCACCACGAAAGGAAATACCAGCTTTGAACCATGATGGCAGGAAGCTCACATCGAACTTAGAGCAGGCAGAAGCATTCAACAGCTTCTTCATTTCAGAAAGCAAGAAGTCCGTCTCAGTTGACAACGAGCCAGTCCCCGACATCCTTCTACCAACATCCGGCGAGAGAGAGAGAGCTTGCCCAAATCACCACCACACCCGCCGAGGTAGAACAGCTCCTAGGAGCCCTTAATCCTTGCAAAGCCCCTGGGTTTGACGACATCCCAACAAGACTCCTCAAGACCACGGCGCGTGAGCTGTCGCCGTCACTCTCCCTACTTTTCAATGAGTCAGAGGTGAACAACCACAGGACTGGCGTGATGCCACTGTGAGCCCACTATACAAGAAAGCCGAACGGTCATTGGTAACAAACTACAGGCCTATATCACTTCTCAGCGTTATCAGTAAAGTGCAGGAGAGGATCGTCCACAAGCGACTCTACAAGCACGTCACACCCTTCCTCCCAGTGGATCAATCCGGTTTTCGTGCCAATGATAGCACCGAACTCCAGCTCGCCAGACTCGTGCACGAGGTTTCCGAGAGCCGAGATAAAGGTCTTTCCGTCACAGCTTGCTTTTTTTGATCTCTCGAAGGCTTTCGACAGAGTCTGGCACGCCGGTCTCCTCAAGAAACTGCAACACCTCGGCCTGAAGGATACCGCCCTGCAATGGATGGTCAGCTACCTCACCCATCGCCGTCAACGTGTTCGTGTCGGCGACGCCTTCAGTGAGTGGCAAGCCATACCAGCAGGGGTGCCCCAAGGATCCGTTCTAGGCCCCCTGCTGTTCTTGATCTACACCATTGACCTGCCCTCTGCCTGCACCAACTCGAACACAAAGTGCAGCCAATTTGCAGATGACACGGCGCTCATCGCAACACACCAGAGCCGTTTGACATCGGAGTTGTCCCTGCAGTCAGCCGTTTCAGCTGCCGCAACCTGGCTGCGCAGATGGCACCTCCTCGTCAATGCCTCAAAGACCGTTACCTTGTCGTTCACACCAAACCACCAACTTAACATCACTCTTAACGGCACACCCCTAAAGCAAGTCAAAGAACACCGTCACCTTGGAATCATACTACAAAACAACCTCCAATGGAACTCACA
This sequence comes from Sycon ciliatum, assembly GCF_964019385.1. Classification (NCBI taxonomy): domain Eukaryota; kingdom Metazoa; phylum Porifera; class Calcarea; order Leucosolenida; family Sycettidae; genus Sycon; species Sycon ciliatum. The sequence continues at coordinate 11,853,606 of NC_088655.1, forward strand.
TGTCCCGCACATAATAAACAAATCCAAAAAACTCCTTCACCAACTTCGTAAAACACGAGGCCAACTTAACACCCCCAGTCTGCTCGTAATCTACACCGCCTACATTCGCCCGGTTATAGAGTACGGCAGTCTCGTGTTATCCAACACCACCCGCACACAGAAGGACCTATTAGAACGCGTTCAGCGACGAGCAGCCCGTATCTGCTTGCGGATCCCCCTTTTTGCACCAGTCCATCACAGCTCACTTCTTCATCATCTCCAACTCCCCACATTAGTCTCCCAGCAACTCTTACGACAGATTACTCTTGCCCACAACATCAAGTACATCCGCGCTCCCCTTCACCTGCAACAGCCTCACCTTGCACGACCAATCACAGAGCAGCCATATGCACTACGACACATGAGAACATACACATTGAGAACATCACACACATACAGACACACCAACTCACCCATCAGCCTGTCCCTTCACAATTTCAACCAACTACCCCCCGACCTGCGTGAAACAAATAGCAAGAATGCGTTTAAATCAATGGCGTCTAGCCTCATTCTATCATCCATATGCTCCTGTAGTAACGTTAGCTCACACTGTACCCCATCGTAACTCCATCCCCCTGCAATGTGTTGGTTTCCTTACTTGCTAGACTGATTTTATATGATTCTGGACTGATTTGAATCATATTATCTTCCTTATTGGCCATGGGCCTTCGTGGAAATAAAGAATAATAAAGAATAATAATAAACCTTATGGCGGGCAATTCCTCGAATTCTGCTCCATTTCTTTATCCACATACCAAACATGCATGAAACTGACCAGACAAAGTACCAAGTTCTGCCAATTTTTCTGCCGGCATTATCCGTATATGCCTAGCACACACACCTTTGGACCTTTGGAAAGCCCATCGCCGAAGGCGATGATAGCTATTAGGCGAGGCAGTAGTTCTTGTGTCGGGATAAATCATTCGGACGGCGAAAGTCGCGGCCGCAGACACAGACGAACACTCTTGGTTGGGGCTGGCTTGGTGGCTTCCGACTGCTACGTTCGCGCCAGTCCCTCCGGTCCTGAGCAAGGTGGTACCACTGCGCCTCCGGGATACCGGTCGCACGCAGGTCTGAAGCTCACACACATGCATACACACACACATACACACACATACACTACTACTACTACTACTACTAGCAGCACGACTGCCCAGAGGGGCAAGTGTTACCCCTATGGAAAGGGGACCAGAAAACGGGACACGGATCACAAGCAGGACCGCGAATGTCTGGCTAGGTCCTGCTGCCGGCGGAAATTGCGTTTACAACGTGGGCAGCTGAGGGGCAGAGCTGCTCTCTCAGCAGCAGATGGTCTCGCACCACGATTGCAGTTGTGACGCTTGAACCCGGCCGCAGAACGGAAGCATCGCTGACATGTTGGGCAGTGCTGCTGGCAACAAGCTGAAAGTGGCACAGACAGACTGACTGTTGGTGTAGGAGAACTCGTGACAGGCTGGCATCGATGAACAGAGTAGCCACCCTTGCTGCGGAACCACCTCTGGCAGTTCTGGCATTGCACTGATCCACGCTGGAGCTGGATGGGAAGCCGTCTCTGAGTGGTGCACTTGTGCCGCGTCCTATCTGAGACCCGTGAGAAGTTCCGGTCACACACTGCGCAATGCACAGACTTGGGCATGGTGGAGCTCGACTGAGGGGCAACCCGTTCTTCCCTCCACTGTTGGCGGTCCTGAGCAAGGATGAACCACTGAGATGGCTGTTGCAGTGCAACCTTGAGGTCGGTCATCACCGTGTCTTTCCACCGTCGCCGGGGACCACAAAACGGCCGAGGCACAGGCAGCCACCCAAAGAGGAGTTGGAGGGGGTGCGATCCTCATCCATACGCGCAACGTGCCCAGTCTATTCCAGACGCCGATTGCGGAGGCGTGTAGACATCATTACTGGGTCTACCCAACGGTTCCGCAGGTCTGTGGATGACAGCCGCTCGGACCACTAACGAGGCTTGGTGATGCTGAGGACAGTCCGGATGCATTGATGGTGGAATTTATCCAACTTCTGATATCCCGCATACACACACACATACACACATGCACACGCACACACACATACACACACACACACACATACACACACACACCTCAGACCTCAGACATGCCCATCGCGGAAGCGATGATAGCGAACAGCTATGTTAGACATAGCAACTTGCGCTTGGATTACACCATTCAACAGCTTGCAAGGCTGATGAATTGACCGCCACTATTCACACACACACACACATACACACACACACACACACACACATATACACACACACTACTAGTACTCTAAATTAGTCTAATGATCGCAGCAGCCATTCGTTTTCGTCGAACTCGTTCTTGACACAGATGTCCTCGAACAGGTCGAGATAACGCTCCAGTGGCTGCCTTCCGTCGTATGTGGGGACTTTCACTAAAGGCGTACGCCCACCGCTCTGACAGGGAGCCTCCGCTCTACCTCCCATCGACCTCACAAGCGCGGCGTCACCATCACCCCCATGCACCCTGGCGATGCCCTCGTTCATCTTCTTGAGCTTTTCGATAAGCTCTGTGCGGAGCGCACCCTCTTGCCGTCTAGCACTGCGCTCTTCACGAGCCTCGCACTGTCGGAGCCTCTTCTCCACGTATTCCATCAACCTATCGCCTTCAAATCCATACCGAATTCCGTTGGCGATAAAGTTGGCTTCCCAATTGCATAGTTCCTGTGCCATGCTCGCTTCGTATCCTGGCGTGGTCGCCAAATGCTGTGAACCCTTCTGATTCTCTTCAGGAACGAACGACCACACGGCACGACGACAACTATTTACTCTTTAACAGTATAATTATTGACTTTTCGGGAAGACAAAAGTATCATGTACATGTACATGTACATGCAATTGTAGCCCTGCTTTCGCGCCACACCGGCCAGGGAGGCTCTTCCTGGACTTGAGTCATGCATGACCAGACCGGTAGCACACCGAGTGTGCAATTCTGGCGCCAGAGTTAGAGAAATTCCGCCCTCTCTTCAGAATTGACGGATTTGACGGAATTGTATAAAATCAATTCTAACGACGGAATTTGTCACTTTTTGTGTAATCCATCAAAAATAACTAATTCTAGAATTGACCGAAATGCCTGTAATCGAAAGCGCCCATAATGTGTGAACTACTGTATAACAAGTTTTATCCAATACATGTACCAGTTTTGAACTAGTATTGCTGCATGGGTTATAATAATAATAATAATGATTGTGGTCCACGTACATGTACATGTATGCGGGCGTGGGTTCGAATCCCACTTCTGACACCAGTGTAGTGTCTGGCAGCCTGCTCGTGTCTGAGGCACTTTGGACTTACAGTTACACCATGCCAGAAAGTGATACAGGCTGACAGCACTAGCGGGAGGGAAACAAGCTCTTGGGCTTGAAACTCTTCACTTCATAATTCCACAAAGCAATGAGAAAGAATGATGGGTTTATTATGTATATGTAGGCCGGGGGACAGGGCAGCTGGGAGTGAGGGCAAAAGAAAGCAGGAGAACAGCAGGACAAGAAACAGTGTGGGGGGAAGAATGGACCTACATGTACAATTGTAAGTGGCGAGCAACGCTTATGCATCAGGAATTACATCTCAAATACGGAGGAAACGAATGTGAATGGCAGGCAGGGTAATGGGGCATAAAGATTCCTAGGAAGACAACTGTTGGAAGATCTTCTAAGGAAAAGACATTAGAATGTGTGTGAGCTAGGGATGATCAATAACATGGATTCGGGAAAGAAAGCTGTTGGATGCATAGAACCGGGAAGGCATCTCGCAAGGGATCAAAAAGGGTCAGTGATGGGGAACGGACTATACAGGAATCAATGTAATGTACTAAAACATGAGTACAGCATGAATGCGATAGGTCATGCCGTACCGGTCTTGCAAGCAGGGCTATCTAGTACTAAAACTTAAAAAGTGGTTGCGCGTGAGAAGCACTTAGATAGAATGTACCTGTGAACTACAATGTAACTACTGGTAGAGATTTGGCTGTGTGATTACTGACAGTCAGGGTCTCAGCCTCTCAGGGATACTATACAATGACTATGATTGTACGTAACCGTTAGACACACAAACTTGCGTGTTCAGACTGGCGCCTGGCGTGAATCTGTCCCTGCGGGAATTTGCGGAAAAAAATCCTCGAAAACTTGCGCAAGAAATTGCGGCAGAAAACAACAAAAAATGCGGCGAAAAGTGCGGAACTTGCCAGGAACTCGCGGAATAATTGGCAGAAAATTGCGGATTTGGGCCAAATCACGAAATTTGTTGTATCCTTAGAATCGCTATTTGCGTAATAACCTACGAGCAGGGTCATGGAAATTCGAAAGCACTGTACATGCATACTGCGTGAAAAGTGCAGAAAAATGTCAAAAGAAGTGGAGAAAACAACAAAAAACGCGGGAAATCGCGGATTTTTCAGAAAATCGCGGGTTTTGGCCGAAATCGCGAAATTTGTTGCGTCCGTGGAATCGCGATTTCCTGGAGGGACAGGTGAATAGCCGCCGGAAAGCCGCAGCGTAATCCCGGGAATCGCAATCACACTGCACGTGTATCCCGCTGGAATGGCCAGTACATGTGAAGCTTCGACATTTGAAAAATTTGAGTTGACTATTATTTAAAAAGTTTGAGTTGGATATCAAAATAAACTAATTCAGTCTGTTGAGATGCTGGATCATTAATTAAATTGTGCTTTTGCTTGTGCTTGTCGACGGAAAGAATACTATGTCCGGAGTGTTTGGTGCTTGGGTGGCATTCATCCGCTCCGCGATCAGAGTATGCTTCTCGTTCGCAGTAACGTTTTGCCTGCAGAGCGGCCCGCAAAAATCACCACGTACAGCTCCATTATTATTATTATTATTATTATTATTATTATTATTATTATTATTATTATTATTATTATTATTATTATTATTTTATTTATTTTACTAGGGTGTTTCCCACAGACCTATGGTCTTCTTACGGGAGCCCCTAGAAAGATTAATCCATGAACTCCCTCTCCATTGCTGGGTCGAACAAAGATTTCGGCATGATGGGAGAAGTAATTAGTTGGCAGTCTAGAAGTCAAAACTCAAAACTCAAAAGCATGCAGTCAGACTGCAAGAGTAGAGGCTGAAATAAAACGAAAAGACAGAACATGTGCTGCAAGGATATCAAAAGCGCTCCGCGTGCCGCCGGAATCTGCATTCCACTGGCCTGCGGAGTGGTGGGAAACCTTTTCCGTGTTTACGCTGGCGGGAACGTCACGTGAGCGATTCACCTTGACAACTGATTACTTACTTTCACATTCCGCTTGTTTTTTTACGCCAGTCTAATACTGGCATAGTGGTGGCCTGCGGAAGCGAAGGCTAGTTTGTGTGTTTCTGAACATTCAAGCGATGCCGACGCGAATCCCGCGAATTATTATTATTATTATTAAAGGGGAAGTTAAGGCAAAAATTAAAATTTCACCAGTTGTAGTCTTCGGGGTGCTGAGTCGAATGGTCTTGGTCCGAGAAAGCTGAGACGCTCCCTTCCTACTTGAATCCCAATCGAACTCGCGCACTTCCACCGAAACTGGGTGACTGCGCCCTACTAGATGGGGATTTGTACGCAAAATGTCACTAAAAGCGCCATTTCGTTCTTATAAAAGCACGGATGACCGCGATTGGCCCATATGTTGTAGTCTTTTGGACGCTGAGTCGACTGGTTTTGGTCCGAAAAGGCTGCGATGCAGCGTTCCTCCTTTATTCCCAATCGAACATGGTTGAACAAGCGGTCACGTGCTCCTGGGTGCCCACTGCCCAAATCACCTTGTCACCACGCCAGCAGGCGACAAATTTCACACCAAGGTTCAACTCGAGTGACAGGGGTGCACCCAAAAAAGGTCAAACAGGCTAGTAAGTTGTACCCTGCAGGCACGGTGACCAGGTGACTGGTGTACGCAGGAGCACGTGACCGCTTGTTCAACCATGTTCGATTGGGAATAAAGGAGGAACGCTGCATCGCAGCCTTTTCGGACCAAAACCAGTCGACTCAACGTCCAAAAGACTACAACATATGGGCCAATCGCGGTCATCCGTGCTTTTATAAGAACGAAATGGCGCTTATAGTGACATTTTGCATACAAATCCCCATCTCGTAGGGCGCAGTCACCCAGTTTCAGTGGAAGTGCGCGAGTTCGATTGGGATTCAAGTAGGAAGGGAGCGTCTCAGCTTTCTCGGACCAAGACCATTCGACTCAGCACCCCGAAGACTACAACTGGTGAAATTTTAATTTTTGCCTTAACTTCCCCTTTAATACGTGTTCCAAGACCATGATTGTGTGAAGACACCAGGTGTTCACGGTCTTTGCCTTCTTTAGTCCGTGAGCTAAAACTCAAAATCACAAGTGCCGTTGCACTCTCGGATGGACAAATCGCCGCTTACAGTGTTCAGTGTTGTTCAAGGACATCACAAAGGATACGTTTTCGCTTGTTGGACGTTCCAGAACCGATCCAGAGACCTTCGCGAGGGCTTCTTTTCTCGACCAAATTCCACCGTGAGAACAAAATATTTTTACGCGAGTGCTGAGGTGTGCGTCGTATGAGCAAGCGCAAAACACGAGTTCTGTAGCGGATTCTCGGTCACATGACCTGATTTACTTCGGTTTCAATGAAATTTTCATAATTATTGGCTTCATGAAATTCTCCTGTCTCGCGGTCACACTTATATGTATTACGACCGCTTTACCGTATCAGCATGCGCCGTTCACTTCCGCACCGTATTATCCTTTTTTGCATGCGTACTACAGCTGTGTACAACTAGATTCCTTTTTTTTTTTTTTTTTTTTTTTTTGGCACCTATGATCAGGGGATGGCCCACGCCTGGTAAAAAAAAAAAAAAAAAAAAAAAAACAATGAGAAGTTGCGTACAAATCGTGTACAAACTAAACAGACTATGGATTCGAACATAACAGAGTGGAAAACCGGAATCCGAGAAAACGATAACATGCAAAATCATGAAAAAGTGGGGGGGGGGGGTACTGAAGCAGAACAGTAGCCAAACACACCACGGATAGTTACCGAAAGCACTCTGCAGCAGCAAGGACCACAGAAGCATCAGAGTCAATGACTCTCTGGCGGGCATCTTGAGACCGTGGCCTGCGGTGACCACGGAGGCTGGCATTGGAGGCACGAACAAGAGAAAAGGAAACCCTTGACCTAATAAAGGCAAGAAGTGAGGAGAAGGGCTCCTTTCTCTTGTCGGCGAGCATAGAGGCGACACGCTTGAAAAAAGCGGAGGCGGACTTGCCGTAGCCGCCGGAAGCGCTGAACACAATGGGAGAAAAAGACGCGTGTTCAACTTCCCGGACGCGTTCTTCGTACGCGCGCCTTTTCTCGGCCTCATGCTTCCGGTAGGTGGCTGTGATGGACTGTTGGCGGTTGGAGCGGGCGTGCGGGTTGAATACCCGGATGTCCAGTAGTGCCCGTTCGAAACGTCCACCCCAGACACCCGATGCGGCCACATCCAGACGGGCACCGTCCTCGGAGATGGCGGAGCGGTGACGGAAGGTCTCACCGGTTAGCGGCTGGAGATGTGGCTCGACCTGGACATCATGGGCCACTTCACGCAGGAGAGATGCGGTGAGATCCCGAGCAACTAGATTCCAGTGCGCCGCTGGCCTTCCCTTATCATTTGGCTTATGGTATAGTTGTACCGTACACCGTATTCAGCAAGCAGGTGAGCAGAATTCGCCGCTCCTTGCCTTTTGCCTTGCTTCCATTCTCTCTCTCTCTCTCTGGTTGTGAGCCGAACAGTAATGTTTCTGTCCTCTCTGTAATCTACAAAGTAACATTAGTTATGACACCAGATTCAATTGTTCGAAGTTAGTTCTAAATTCACGAATCCAGACTTTTGTATAGAATTACGTAGCGCACTGCTACAATTGGTGACCCCGTCTAGTGTTCGATCACTCGCGATCGCTCAGTGGTCTGCACGCAGCATTGAATTTTAGTATTTTACGAGCACTGGTACAGTATGAATACATCAAACTCCGCAGCTAGCACACCTATCCGCAGCGTAGGTCGTGGCCAACTGCTGTCCAGAATCACGGGCGCTGGAACTTCCGCAGCAGGCGGTACAGCCCGCGACAGTGAGGTGGCCGCGGTCAGCTTGAACGTCAAGCTACCACCTTACTGGGCTGCTGACCCCCAGGTTTGGTTCGCACAGGTGGAATCCCTGTTTTTCACCCGTCGCATCACCAGCCAGGTGACCAAATATCAGTATGTGGTGGGATCTCTGACACCCGAGTATGCGGCAGAGGTGCGTGACATCATCCTGGATCCTCCAGCTCAACAGCCGTACGACACCCTCCGCGAGCGTCTGATTCACCGCACGCAGATGTCAGAACAGCAGCGTTTGTGCTTGCTGATTTCGGACGCGGAGCTGGGCGACAAGAAGCCTACCCAGCTTTTACGCAAGCTGCAGCAGTTGGTAGGTGAGAACGCCATGCCCGAAAAACTATTGCGGGAGCTGTTTGTCAGCCGGTTGCCCCGATCGGCCAAGTCAATAGTAGCATCCTGCCCTGCATCACTGCCGCTGCAGGATCTGGCAGAAATGGCTGACAGGATAGTGGAGGCAGCTGGTCCCAGTGCGGCAGTACATGCAGTTCGCAACACTGGCGAGTCAGAGGCAATGGCCGCCATTGCAGCTCTCCGGGACCAAGTTGCCGCCCTGACGACTACTGTAACCGAGCTGAAACAGCAGCACGGCCGCTCTCGCTTCCACGGCCAACCCCGCAGTCGCTCGGTCTCACCGCATAACAGTGGTTTATGCCATTTTCACCGCAAGTTTGGTGTGCAAGCCCGGCGGTGTGAAGCCCCGTGCTCCTGGTCGTCGGGAAATGCCCCGGCCAGCCAGTAGCGGCTCCTGTGTCTGGCCCACCTACCTCTCGCCGCCTCTATGTCCGTGACGTCACCAGTGGAGCCCGTTTCCTAGTGGATACCGGTGCTGACGTCAGCCTGCTGCCAGCCACTTCTGAACACCGCCGCCACGTCGATCCGACTGGTCAGTGTCAGCTCCGCGCTGCTAATGGCTCTGCTATTCCGGCTTTCGGGCAGAGGTGTTTGACCCTTGACCTTGGTTTTAGACGAGCATTCCCTTGGATATTTGTCATTGCTGACGTGAAGGAGCCGATCCTGGGGGCTGATTTTCTCCATCGGTTCAGTCTCCAAGTCGACCTTCATGGACGCACCATCCGTGACAACTCCACTGACCTCCAGGTCAATTGCATTCCTGCCGGAATCGCATCGCTCAGCTGCTCCTTGGTGTCCGCCCCGGTGGCCACAGCACCAGCATTCACCGACCTGCTTGCCGAGTTCCCAAGCCTCACCAAACCATGCTGTTATGACCTCCCGGTCAAGCACTCGGTGGAGCACCATATTGTGACTACCGGCCCGCCACTGCATGCCCGCACTCGTCGGCTGGCTCCAGACCGCCTGGCAACGGCCAGAGCTGAGTTCCAGCATATGCTGTCCCTGGGCATCATTCGGCCATCCTCCTCGCCCTGGTCCAGCCCTCTCCACATGGTTCCTAAACCCAATGGAGACTGGAGGCCATGTGGAGACTACCGGCTCCTGAATAAAGTCACCGAACCGGATCGGTATCCGATTCCTCATATTCAGGATTTCACCAGCAGTCTCCATGGTGCTACAGTGTTTTCGAAACTGGATCTGGTCAGAGCGTATCACCAGATACCAGTAACCCCGGCCGACATTCCCAAGACTGCCATCACGACTCCGTTCGGGTTATTTGAGTTCATCAGGATGCCCTTCGGCCTCCGGAACACGGCACAGTCATTCCAGCGGTTTATCGATTCAGTATTGCATGGCCTGGATTTCTGCTACGTCTACCTCGATGACCTCCTAATCGCCAGCTCCGACCACGCTACGCACCTGCAACATCTGCGCCTGGTGTTTGAGCGCCTGCAGCAGCATGGTTTGGTGATCAACCCCGCTAAGTGCGTTTTCGGCCAGCCGTCCCTGACGTTTCTGGGCCATCTGGTTAACGCCCAGGGCATCAGCCCGCTACCGGCAAGAGTCGACGGCGTGGCTCAGTACTCCCTTCCAACATCTCGCCGCCAGCTTCGCGAGTTTCTGGGCATGGTCAACTTTTACCGGCGCTTTATTCCCCAGGCATCCGACATCCTCCAACCACTGACGGATCTGCTTGGTGGACCTCAGCGTCCGAAGAACTGTCCCCTGAAACTTGGCACTGCCGCTGTCACGGCATTCCATGCTGCCAAGGACGCGCTTGCTGCAGCAACGCTGCTCATCCACCCCATCCCGGATGCACCCCTCCAGCTCGTTGTGGATGCATCAGATGTCGGAGTTGGTGGGGCCCTTCAACAGCTTGTTGATGGGACATGGCAGCCGCTCGCTTTCTTTTCCAAACGAATGCAACCAGCTCAGAGTCGCTACAGCACGTTTGGTCGAGAATTGCTAGCTGCGTACCTGGCAGTAAAGCATTTCCGGCATCACCTGGAAGGCCGCTGCTTCCACATTCTCACGGACCATCGCCCGTTAGTGTTCGCCATGCAAGCTGCTGGTACTAGCCACTCACCTCGTGAGCTCCGGCACCTGTCCTACGTGGCTGAATTCACGACGGATCTCCGCTTCCTGCGTGGGGCTGACAATGTTGTTGCTGACGCTCTGTCTCGCGCCAGTGTTGATGCAGTAACCGCGCCGCTGGCCGCTGTAGACTTTCCGGCTCTGGCAGCCGCCCAGCAGTCTGATCCCGAGCTACTCTCCGCTCAGCAAGACACGCAGTCGTCTCTGAAGCTTCAGCCAATCCCGTACGGTTCCGCTACCCAGCCTGTGGTGTGCGACATGTCGACCGGCACTGCCCGCCCGTTTGTACCGTTGTCCTTTCGCAAGACCGTCTTCAACAGCCTGCACTCCCTTGCACATCCGGGTATTCGTGCCACTCAGCGTATGGTTTCGGCACGCTACGTCTGGCCCGGCATGCAAAAGGACGTCCGGGAATGGACCCGCTGCTGCCCCTCCTGTCAGCTGAGCAAAGTGACCCGCCACACCCAGGCTCCGCTTGGCCAGTTTCTGCCACCCGATGAGCGCTTTGACCACATCCACATTGATTTGGTCGGCCCTTTGCCTCCCTCCGGTGGTTGCACCTATCTGCTGACCTGAGTGGATCGCTTTACCCGCTGGCCAGAGGCCATTCCGATCAAGGACGCCGCCGCGGAAACAGTTGCCACCTCTTTCATCGCTGGGTGGATTGCCCGCTTCGGCGTCCCATCTGTCGTCACCACAGATCGTGGCGCCCGGTTTGAGTCCGCGCTTTTCCGCCACTTGTTGGCCCTGCTCGGCACCTGCCGGACTCGGACAACTTCCTACCGTCCACAATGCAATGGCCTCGTCGAGCATTTCCACCGCCACCTAAAGGCTGGTCTGAAGTGCCACCCTCATCCTGGTGCCTGGAATGCGATGATGCCCCTGGTGTTGCTGGGCATTCGCGCTAGCCTGCGCGAGGAGTTCCAGTGCAGTTCCGCGGAGCTAGTCTATGGCACCACTCTCCGCTTGCCATCTGAGTTCTTCCAGCCACCGCCGTCTATGCCGTCGGTGCCCGTTTACGTTCAGTTCCTCCGGGATGTATTGCACAACATCCGGCCCTCAGACGTCGGCCCTCGCCAGTCCAACCGCCCAGTATACGTGCCTAAGGATCTGTCAACGTGCGACTTTGTGTACATCCGTACCGACAGTGTCCTCAAGCCGCTCCAGCCACCGTACACTGGTCCGTTCCGGGTCCTCAAGCGTGCTGACAAGCATTTCACGGTCGACGTCAAGGGCAAGTCCGACCAGGTAAGCATTGACCGCTTGAAGCCCGCATATGCTCTGCCTGTTACAGCCGCTGCTGCTTCTGCTCTTTCTCTGATTGTCCCGCCGGTTGCTGCTGCTGCCCCACCCCCTGCACGTGCTGTTCGCTTTGCTACCTGATCGGCTGGGCTCCTCCGTTCTTTGTCGCCGTTGGCCGTTTATGTCGGACCTTTTCCCGTTGCCGTGCGGTTTTCATTTTTTTTCTTCCTTTATACGCTTCTTCTACTACGTTGCGGTTGTCGTTTCCTGCCTCCGGCTTGTACACTGGCAGGGGAGTAATGTAGCGGATTCTCGGTCACATGACCTGATTTACTTCGGTTTCAATGAAATTCTCATAATTATTGGCTTCATGAAATTCTCCTGTCTCGCGGTCACACTTATATGTACAGTCGACCTACCCTTATAACGATAACCTCTATAACGATATTACCCTTATAACGATATTTTTCTGCCAAACCAAATCACTCCATTGACTTGTGTATACAATGCCTTACCTCTATAACAATATTGCTATAACGATATTACCCCTATAACGATATAAAATGGGCTGACCAATCGACATTTTCCATTTTATAACAATATCTAGCGGGATTATAGAGCTCACTATCCAGGTAGGGCAAGCTTCACTTGATAAGTCGCTTGGATATGACGAAATGCAATGGGGGCACCAGTGGGCACCTTGCTATGTACATAATGTGCATGTACGATAGTTTTTGATGCTATGAAGAGCGTAAAAAATGAACAAAATCCATGTATTATGACGTATGTGTATGAAATGAACCAGTTAGGGCCTGGTCAGACTGCGGCAAATTTTGGTTGCCTGACGAAAACAGAACAGCGTCCAGAATTTGAATCGCGATCACACTACACATGTGGGGAGAGTGAAAATTCAAACTTCATTTCGAGCGTCAAGTGGTAGTCTCCACGAACGACGTCAAATTCCTTCACCTTGGGGATCGCCAACACCTTCAGTGCAATCCTTGCAACCATCCTTATGAGTTTTGTTGTTGTCCGTGGCCAATTAGCTCCTCGATATCGAGATGAAAAAATCAGTGATTATCAGCGTCAATGGCGTATCAGCGTCAAATCCTGTTTGGAGCGGAAAAGCGTGGCCCGTTCTTGCTTTTTTTTTGGAGCGTCAACTCTCGCTTTTGCCGCTCTGGCGGCAAGTTACTATGGAGATTCGGATTATAATCCTAGGATTATTTCGATTTTGCCGCAGTCTGACCAGGCCCTAACCCCTATAACAATATTACCCTTATAACAATATTTCTTGGTCTGACGCAAATATCGTTATAAGGGTAGGTCGACTGTATTACGACCGCTTTACCGTATCAGCATGCGCCGTTCACTTCCGCACCGTATTATCGATCCTTTATTTGCATTCTTTTTTCTTTAGTTTTCTTTGTTATGATTTCTTTTTTTCTTTTTCTTTTTACCAGGCGTGGGCCATCCCCTGAATTCATAGGTGCCAGACATTCTTTTTTCTTTCTTTTTCTTTTTACCAGGCGTGGGCCATCCCCTGAATTCATAGGTGCCAACTCTTATTTGCATGCGTACTACAGCTGTGTACAACTAGATTCCAGTGCGCCGCTGGCCTTCCCTTTTGGTATAGTTGTACCGTACACCGTATTCAGCAAGCAGGTGAGCAGAATTCGCCGCTCCTTGCCTTTTGCCTTGCTTCCATTCTCTCTCTCTCTCTGGTTGTGAGCCAAACAGTAATGTTTCTGTCCTCTCTGTAATCTACAAAGTAACATTAGTTATGACACCAGATTCAATCGTTCGAAGTTAGTTCTAAATTCACGAATCCAGACTTTTGTATAGAATTACGTAGCGCACTGCTACAGTTCGCGTGGAGTGAGGAAAATAATTTATTTTTTAGAAGATGACGACGTTGACGACAATATCGACTTGGGATATTGTGATCACTTTATTGAAGTTTGTTCCTTTCGTGTACATTGATGTTGTTTTGACAACAATGGAAGAAGAGGTGCTGGATGAGGCAGCTGACGGCAACGAAGTGGCAAATGACAGCCCAGCGGAGTAATATTGCTGGAATTTTGTGTCTGTGTCACAGCGCCCAATTTAGTATAAACGAGAAGCCTGCAGTGAGTAATATCGACTCATTATCGAGACTACAAGTTGGTGTCGCATCGTCAGCGCTGCTCGAGAGAAGGACGACCATATCTGGGCTTTTCTCTGCCAGCACAAGAGCTCAGGAAGGAGTAAATGGTGTGGCTGGTATCATGGAAAGTGCTACACCAATTGCCCGCATGTGATAGCAATTGCAAACCTGGAGAAGACCAGTGCCTCTGATTTTGCTTTGTCTATACTTGCTGACAGTGATGTGCATGTAGTAGTGAACCCAGAGCCACATCCTAAGGCCAGTAAGGGGCCACCTACCAGGAGCTTAGTGATTGATACGAACAACGAATGCCATACCGGTAATTATGAAAGCAGAGCACGGTGTAAACACAACACGGAGAACTGGTCCACCCAGAGTTTCCGGAAGGGAATGTTTTGTTGCAGGCAGCACTGGAGAGGGCAAGACGACAAGTAGCGAGGGCGAAACCAGCGCTGCTGGAGGTCCAAGCCAGAGCACCTGGTTGCTTTGCGGGCAACATACTACTGTATACCATTAGCTGTGTATGTGTGTGTGCGCACGTGTTTGTGTGCACATTTCTGGGTGTGCGTGTGTTTGTGTGTGTGCGTGCATGTGTGCGCGTGTTTGTGTGTGTGGGCGCATGCATGTGTGTGTGTGTGTGCATGCGCGTGCATGTGTGTGTGTGTGCGTGCGTGCATGTGTGTGCGAGCGTGCATGTGTGTGCGAGCGTGCATGTGTGTGCGAGCGTGCATGTGCGTGCTAGGCGTTTTCCTTTGTTGGTGACACCACCCCAGGCTACTACTGGTGTTGGGGCACGGTGTTGCCACAGCCACTGCGGCCAGTGCGATCCGTGTTTCAGGTCGTTGGTGGGTTTTAGATTCTGCAATTGTCGACAAGGTGTGCGCCGTGTGTGTGTGTGTGTGAAACCCGACAGCATTGGTGTGATGTGTCGTCCGAAGAGACATCCATCACTTACATCTTGAAGGACATTGGTTCCACACTGCACAGCAGCGAGGAGAGTGGCGCACAGCATTCAGAATTGCTTCACCACCACAGCCGGCCTCCCGTGATCGGATTCAGTGTAGTATTTGTAACGTTTCCTTTTCGAAGAGCGGCCTGCCATGCCACAAGTGTACTCAAGAGCGTCGCAAACCTGTAGCAGACCAGTCTGGCAGCAGCCTATGCACCGTATGTCTTCGCTGGTTTCGGAGTCATGGCAGACTGACATAGTCGGATTCGGCAGCTGGTTCATGTGTGTGTGTGCGCACGCACGCGCGCGTGCCTGGGAGACTGCATAGTCGCATTCGGCAGCTGGTTCATGTGTGTGTGCGCGCACACACGCGCGCGCATAAGCGTGTTTGTGCGCGCGTGCCTGGGAGACTGCATAGTCGGATTCGGCAGCTGGTTCATGTGTGTGTGTGCGCACGCGCGCGTGTTTGTGTGGATTCGGCAGCTGGTTCATGTGTGTGTGCGAGCGTGCATGCCTGGGAGACTGTATAGTCGGATTCTTCAGCTGCTTCATGTGTGTGTGTGTGTGCGCGCGCATGCATGCATGTATGTGACATCATCTTATATCGGTAGTTATCTGTGGATTACTATGTTCTGCGGTGGACTGCGACAGCACACATTATGTGCCAAGATGTGCACCTGGTGATTTGCAACTGTGTTATGTTGAGTTGAAAATGAGCAATGGCAGATAGCTTTTGGTGCTGTAGGAGTGTGTTAGGAAATCAATAGCCAATTCCAACCTCTTGCATTGGCCGTCAGGTTGGATAGGATCAGCGCGTGCATTTACAACAGTGGTGACGTACTTCCTATTGTACTACCGTAATGTCACATTAGCTTCAGTGTTCATATCATTATAATACTGGAGTATTCTACGTATTCACTACTATTCAGTAATCGAGTGGTTATTACTTTTGAAATATACTTCACTCACCAATTCATTGCTCGCTATTATCTACAAGTTCCAGTCCAGTATGATGAAGTCAAGAGGCGATTTATCCAGCCAAGTAGAGGAACTTGGGATACGAAATCCAAGAGAAATCATGAGGGTTTTCTCAGTTCGGCCATTCACGAATGTAATTGTTATTCTTCAACGCAAACTGAGTAATATTTGACCTTGAACAGGATGAAAAGAAGTTCATGCTCGGGGCAGTCGTCATTTGCTCCAGAAGGTTACTCACTACAGTCTACTACGCCTATTGGCCTAGGAAGTGGTGAACAAATATGTCGAGAGATATTTAGGACATTCTTGGAAGTCAGTTCTGATCTGAACGATTGCATTGTAACTACAAACAGTAGTCAGTACTCACAGTAGTGACTTTGCTGCATGCAGTTTGCATCCCGATTCATAATTTTCAGCGGCAAAAAAAAATTCTAATCTAGTTTTGTGCACTGGTTTCTCGGCCCGTCGTGGTACGATCGTATCGATCATGGCTTCAAAAAATGAGAATCCGTGAACAAGCGCAAAAAAATCAAGCGAAGAAGGCGAAAATGGCCGCTGCTGTCAGTGAGCAAAGAAATTTAAGTTAGTTAGTTGGATGTTTGGCGTCTTCTGTGACCTCCCTGGATCAGTTTCGAACTGTCCAACAAGTGGAAATCGCTTCAGCCTAGTTCAGGATACCATCGTGAAGCGGTGTGCTGAAGGACGATTTGTCCCTCTCTAGCTCTGGGTGCAACGGTCGATGCGCCGATTCTGAGATTTGGCTCACGCGACGAGTCACGGACTAGTACTACTTCTTCAGGCTTCGGGGATCCGTTCCGGTGCTTGCAGTTGCAGCCTTGCACACCGTTCATCCAGGTCACCATGGTGCGAGTATGCAGCCTTGAACGGTATAAAAGCTCTACCCAGCAGAGTATCATATCGGAGTTGCGTCGCACAGCTCAGGTGTACGTGTGCGTGTCCAGTCGGCTGGTTCGCGACGGGCGTCTGGATGCGTGTGTACGTGTGTGAGAGCTGTGCGAGCAACACCAGGGAAGCTCACCGGGCCGCGCACAACTCACAACCTCTTTTAAGAATACACGCCGTTGGTTGTCGGCGTGATGGCCAGGCTTCTCTAAAATAATAGCAACCACCCCCCCGTGCGTGGCTCGGTAAGTCACTAAAGGTGTAGTGGCAGTCGTATTGGCTGCTGCTACAACCAATTTTGTTCTATTTTTTTCTACTTGCTATTGCTGTTGTGAGTGCCGTGTGGTGTCCCGGCACAACGCCTGCTCCGTCGCAGATGAAGACACGGATTTTGCAGGTGGGAACGCTGTTCAGCTCTAGTAGTATAGCCAGTGGCTGATGCTTCAACAGTTTGCTTTCGTGCGCTGCTCACTCCTGCGCTAGCGAGTCGCAACTACGTGTACATTGGAACTTATTTTAGTTGCTAGTCCTATGCGGAAACTTGGCAGAATGAGGCAGGACTCGTAGACATAGACATAGAAGACGAAGCGCACCCTATGAAAATAATACTCTAAATTACTATGATACTACATGTACAGCACTACCGTTGTTGTAGTACTACAACAACAAACTCTAAATATTTAGTGCTGAAAGGATACTCAGAGTGTCGCTTTGAGTTTGAGCCAGCTCGCTCGCAGCCTTGCCTACTTTCGTCAACGTGAGCCCTGCAGTGATGTACAGACACTCAGTCATGTTCATTGACTTCTAGCTCTTCAGAGCAATTCGACTTCAACTGCAGAACATATAATCATTACCAGTGCCGGCCCCAGACAAAACCTACACTCTGCTTTGCTTTCTTTCGCTTCGTCTCTCTTGTTACATGTGTGTACATACCGGTAATACATGGTACTAGATAAACCTTGTTTCATGATGTCAACCAACAACATAATATTAATTATGTACATGTATGTACATGCCGCATCAAGAGTAGAATCCCAGGAGTACATGTAGTCTTATCCGGTGTGTGTGTGTGCGCGCGCGCATGAGTGTGTGTGTGTGTGCGCGCGCGCGTGAGTGTGTGTGTGTGTGTGCGTGCGCGCGCTTGAGTGTGTGTGTGTGTGTGTGCGCGCGCGTGAGTGTGTGTGTGTGTGTGCGCGTGCGTGAGTGTGTGTGTGTGTGTGTGTGTGCGCGCGCGTGAGTGTGTGTGTGTGCGTGAGTGTGTGTGTGTGTGTGTGCGCGCGCGCGTGAGTGTGTGTGTGTGTGTGTGTGTGCGCGCGTGAGTGTGTGTGTGGGGTGTGTGTGTGTGTGTGTGTGTGTGTGTGTGTGTGTGTGTGTGTGTGTGTGTGTGTGTGTGTGTGTGTGTGTGTGCGGTCAATTCATCAGCCTTGCAAGCTGTTGAATGGTGTAATCCCAGCACAAGTTGCTATGTCTAACATAGCTGTTCGCTATCATCGCTTCCGCGATGGGCAGGTCTGAGGTGTGTGCGCGCGCGCGCGCGTGAGTGTGTGTGTGTGTGTGTGCGCGCGCGTGAGTGTGTGTGTGTGTGGGTGTGTGTGTTGGTGGGTGTGTGTGTGTGTGTGTGTGTGTGTGTGTGTGTGTGTGTGTGGGTGGGTGTAATAATTATGTATGTACATGCCGCATCAAGAGTATTATCCCGGTAGTACATGTAGTCTTATCCGGTGTGTGTGTGTGCGCGCGCGCATGAGTGTGTGTGTGTGTGTGCGCGCGCGCGCGCGTGAGTGTGTGTGTGTGCACGCGCGCGTGAGTGTGTGTGTGTGTGTGTGCGCGCGCGCGCGTGAGTGTGTGCGCGCGTGAGTGTGTGTGCGCGCGCGCGTGAGTGTGTGTGTGTGCGCGCGCGCGTGAGTGTGTGTGGGGGGGGTGTGGGGGGGGGGGGTGTGGGGGGGGGGGTGTGTGGGTGTGGGTGTGGGTGGGTGGGGGGGGTTGGGGGTGTGTGGGGGTGTGTGGGTGTTTGTGTGTGTGTGTGTGTGTGAGTGTGTGTGTGAGTGTGTGTGTGTGTGTGTGTGTGTGTGTGTGTGTGTGTGTGTGTGTGTGTGTGTGTGTGTGTGTGTGTGTGTGTGTGTGTGTGTGTGTGTGTGTGTGTGTGTGTGACTCCAATTCAATTATTTCACTTCAAAGGACCAGTGCATCTAGTGTCTGCTTCTATCAAAGCAGCGTGCTGTATACTGGTTACCCTAGCCCTCCTAATGTCAATCAACACAACAGACATACGACGACCCCGAGGACGACCACGTCTGAGATGGATCGACGTTGTCAAGAAAGACTTACAATGCATTAATCTGTCGCTTCTGGATGCTGTGCAATCTGCTTCTGATAGAGCTGCTTGGCTCGAAATTGTTAACAGATGCGTTGACCTCATGCAATGAGTGAAATGCGAACTGTCATTATTATTATTATTATTATTAGCAAGTTTAGGGTTTTTTTTGTTTTGTTTTTTTACTATTATTCACAAACCCAACTCGTAAAATAAATAATTATGTGGACAAAAACAAAACAGCTACTGTAGTAGTACTGAGCAGGGGCTGCACTGGGCAGCTGTGATGGTGAGGTACCAGGGGCTGCACTGGGCAGCTGTGATGGTGAGGTACCAGGGGCTGCACTGGGCAGCTGTGATGGTGAGGTACCAGGGGCTGCACTGGGCAGCTGTGATGGTGAGGTACCAGGGGCTGCACTGGGCAGCTGTGATGGTGAGGTACCAGGGGCTGCACTGGGCAGCTGTGATGGTGAGGTACCAGGGGCTGCACTGGGCAGCTGTGATGGTGAGGTACCAGGGGCTGCACTGGGCAGCTGTGATGGTGAGGTACCAGGGGCTGCACTGGGCAGCTGTGATGGTGAGGTACCAGGGGCTGCACTGGGCAGCTGTGATGGTGAGGTACCAGGGGCTGCACTGGGCAGCTGTGTTTTAGAGGTACCAGGGGCTGCACTGGGCAGCTGTGATGGTGAGGTACCAGGGGCTCCACCGACCAAAGGTCTCGGCTTCAATGCGACAAGCACGCACCAGGAAAAAGAAACAGAAATGTAAAGCAAAGCTAGATCTAGCTATGGGGAAGTAGAATGGGTAAAAGTACCGGTAGGTGTTTATTATTATTATATGCATGTTCGCGTTGATGTCAACAATGTTCACAACTTCGCATATGCCAGAACCAAACGATCAGCCGTATGATACTCTAGAAGCAAGAATGCATTTTAACGGTACAACACAACGGACAATATGCTTTACTATGGTGATTGCCAGCATGGTCGGTGACTACCGAAACCTATGCGGGGAAATAATAGTCATGATGGAGTGGTAGATGCCAGCATACTGTGGCCTTCCTCAATATAGAGCACGGCAAAAGTCTCTCCACTCCTCGCGACTAGCTGCGGTAGATCGAAGCCTGTCTAGGTCCGCTGCTGTCTTTAATTTGCCCATGTTCTTCTTCTCCAAGTCCTTGGACAGGGTTGTGACCAACGTTGTTCTTGGTCGCCCTCGGAACGACCCTTCTCGACATACAAAGTATGCCTTCATTGCCATCACTGCCGGGGTATCGCCAGGAAGCCGCAGGACATGGCCCATCAGTCTCCATCGGGCACGCTTGACCGTTGCGCTGATTGGTTCCACACCACAGCGGGAGTATACGTTGATGTTGGAGATGCGCTGTGGTGTTTAGAAAAATAAAAACAAGATGAAAAGAGATTGTAAATAATCAGTGTTTGGACTGATGTACAATGTACATGTCAACTTCATCAACCAAAACTTATGAACTTTTTAAAATAGATCTGATACGAAACTCCCACAAAGAAGTGTAAAGAAAACAAGCTAAAAAACAGAAAAATAATAAGGCACCCATTTTGATAATCCAGGGGATAGCCCACGCTTGGTAAAAGAATAAACAGAGAAAAGAAAAGAATCATAACAAGTTTTTTCCATGTATGCAAAACACAGCTGAGCACTCTGAGCAAGGCCAGGTACGCGGATTAGCGGGTCCGGCAAGCGACGAGCTCGAAAAATTAAAGGGAATCTGTTGCCCAGTACCAGTTGCTGTCGCTCAGGTGTCGGTAGACCTTTGTCTTGAATGACTGAAAACGTGTTTTGTGTGGGCGCTGCGACAGCAGCCTGTCAGGAAGGGAGTTCCATGCGCCAATACAGCAGTACGGGAACGACTGCTTCACGACGGATGGAGCTGAGACAGGGAACGTGTCTGACAGTTGATAGGCGTGGCTAGTGGCATTATTGTGCTGGTTCCTGGTTCTGGGGTTGGCTGGAGAAACGCGATGCGGTGGCAATACAGCAAGTAGCTGAGGAGGACCAGTAATGAAATGCAATTTGTACATGCACGAGAGAGCAGCAACAGTCCGGCGGACAGCCAGACTGGGGAGAATTGCACCAGGGCCAATGATGCGCAGTGCGCGGCGTTGAACATTATCCAGACGTTGCATGTGGCTGGATGGCGCGCCCATCCACACAAGCGGGGCATACTCCATCAGGGGCCTCACGAATGCCTTGTAGACAGTCGTTCGGCCATGCAGCTGGCGTTAAAATGTGGGCCGCTCGTCGGAGAAAGCCGAGGCGCTGCTGGACGCAGATGGTCACGGTCCTGAGGTGACTAGCGAAGGACAATTTGGAGTCAAATCGAACACCAAGCAGTGATATGCTGGTTTCCTCCGGTACAGGGGTACCACCAAACAGGATTTGGGGCAGGTCTAGGTCAGTGCGTTGGAGGGTAGCAGTCATAGCCTGTGGCTTGGTGGGCTCGAAAGATACTTTCCACCGGCAACCCCACTCATGCAGGCCGTTTGTAGATACCTGCAAGGTGTGTGCAGCGTCCCGAGGGTGTGAATAGGTAACTGTCTTGGCCGTTTTATGCTGATGTACTTCGTGTGGTGTAGACCAGGTGTGCATTGGTGGTCGATTCACATGGCTTCGCCAGTTGTGTGGATTAGACAGTTATCTGGCGCAAGTCTTGATCTGTCTCGCAGTGCCGGATCTGGCGGAGGATCCGCAGCTTCATAGCCGTGCGTCGGACGATAGAGGTGACTTGCAGTGACCAGCGAAGATTTTCCTACCTACCTAGGAGTCTCTCTGGACGAAAATCGTACTGGTCTGGGCAATAGGGTCCAGCGGATAATGCTCCGAAAATGTTCGTATAATGCTAATCATAATGCTCCAAAAACTACCTCATAATGCTGATTATAATGCTTCAGCAAGGGCTATACTGCGCTTGGTTTGTAACAAAAATGGAAGAAAGGCTGCACATTGTCTAACTTCCAGGAAAGGATGCATGTACAAGTACATGTAGTACAACTGCCTCTGAAGCTGCTACAATATCTCTCACGATCTCCACCACTTCTTAGCATTATACGACATGATCGCGTCTCCGTTGGCTGCTCTCCATTGCAACTAACTTTGATGCAGGGCTTTGGCTGAATAATGGGTGTATGAAATCTTTTCCCTTGTTTATCCATATAGCGAGAGGTGAAACCATTATTGCTGGTGATCATTTGGGTGCTGGAAGCTGATCATGGGAAGTGATATTCCTGCCTGCAGACAAGCTGTCAATGCTTCCACTCTGTGAAAAATGCCTTCATCTGAAACAGCTCAGGTGAGGTCCGTGACGATTTCAGATCGAGATCCCTCCCAATTGCAGAAATCCTGAACACACGTGGTCAGAAGTTATTTTGCCGCTCTACATCCTCCGTTTGGCACTGTCTTCTTCTCCTGAGGTTGCGTGGAGACAAACGGTTGGCCCCGATACTCTTCTTTTCTGATAGCACTTGACTGAAGGCCTTGCATTGAAATTATCCACGACGAACTGTACGTGCTTCACCAGGAAAGTAAGACATGCGCTGCTGAGCACTCCAAATCGTCTTGGTACTGCGTCCAAGAGAAATTCTAGTTCTTTTCGAGCCTGCTGAGCTGGACTCTGCAAAGAAAGTTATGTGGAACAAGCTCTTTCTGTTTATAGCCACTCCTTCATCTAGGTCCAAATTTATCAATGGATCAGTGTTCACTTCAGGAAACTCCTCTTCGTCTGTTTGATATTCACTTCGCGTACCTCTACTCGTACGTCTAGTCTCCTCCATGGCTCTCAATGATTTCTAAAAAAAACTCCTCGTAAATCATCGTTACGGATTTTGTGTAACAGCCTCAGTTGCAACGTTGGGCATGCTACATGATACATCATCGTCATGTACATTTACCTGACTACATTGCTACATAAACACTTCATGTATAATGGCATTATGTGGTCAGGTAAATGTAGCATTAGTGCTAAAGCCGTAAAGGTGTTACGTGTCTACACAATCACAAAGTCATGTGCCGGTACAATACATGGCGTTGCACCTCATGGCTTTAGACGATTGTCACCAAGAACCTGAGATTTCCCGACCATCATTATCCACTATGAAACTCGTTATGCCGCTCAAACCTCACATAATGCTCGTCTTGTTCCTTTCTAATGTTCCATAATGCTCTGATGCTCGGATAGTCTCATAATGCCGAATATAATGCCGGCATTATCCGCTGGACTCTACTGGGCAAGAGGCGTGCCAGTGCAAGTAATGATTATGTGGAGGTCGAGGTGTGGCTGCCGTCCAGCTTTGATTTCAAGCACTTGCGTCTTTCCGGTGTTGAGGATAAGCCCTTTGGCATCAAGTAGCCTGGCGACAGCCGACACTGCTGCGGAAAGGGTGATGTTGATGGCGTGAGCGCTAGCGTGGCTCAGGTACAGCATGATGTCGTCCGCGAACATTAGTGTGCGCACCGGGTCAGCTACTGATGCGACACATCTCGTGTAGATCACGCATAATATCGGACCAAGCACGCTTCCCCGGGGGACACCGGGTATCGTCATCGTCCAGTAACAGCCGGGACATTCTTTGTTCCCGTGGGACCCTAGCAGTCAGCGTGTACCCATTTTCGTTGCGCTTTCTTTCACCTCTTTGGTCTAACCGTTGCCTAGAACCTCCCAAGCTGGAAGGCTATTGGTCAGCGCTTCGGAGACGTGTTGGAGCTACGTGTACATATAAAATGTACACGTACACGTACATATCGAATGTACACGTACACGTACATGTAGAATGTACACGTACACGTACATGTACTCAATCTGCGGACAATGTACAGTAAAACCTGGTGTAAGCAACCTCTGGGTTTAGCGACCACCTGCTCTTAACGACCGTTTTCCATGCACCGACAGTTCTACGCAGACACTGTGGGACCTGGTTCTAAAGACCACCTGACTTTAACGACCGCTTTGGCTTGCACCGTGGGGTGGTCGCTTAACCAGGTTTTACTGTACCTGTACAGTCATGCATATGTACATGTACACGCAATGACCAACATCTTTAACTCCCCTGACACTGGTAGTGTTCTGATGGCAGTGATGCGGCTAACGCATTCAACAACTGAAGCTCCCGTAAATCTTTTTTGGTAGAGCCCAGCCGGCATCAGGCCGGACTGGAGGTAGTTTCCGTAGGGTAGCAGTAAGGTTTTTTAGTAGTGCTCGTAGAAATTGGTGACCTCCGCCATGCCTGGGGCCACCACGAGAACAAACACTCGCGCGACTGCCCTGAGTGATGAAGAGCTGAGGCTGATGGCGTCGTTGCCGGGCATTGAGGTATCTGTAGTAGAAATCCTGAAAACATTGGCCGCATTTGTCTCGGAATCGGCTGATCGGGAGACGCGCCTAAACAAACGGGTTGACGAGCTGTCAAGGCAGCTCAAAGATGTGAATGAAGAGTTACTAGGGAGGTTCTGCTATACGTGAAACGTAGAGAAATCACGTAGAGAGCAGGTGTTTGGGTTAGAGTCTGCGGCTTCGCGTGTTTTGGCTCCAGATTTCTACGCGGAGATGGGGTTCTCTACGTTGTGGCACACGCAGAGAAAATGCGTACGGATTTGCTGGGTATCGATCAACTGCATGCAGAAAACTGCCAAATATGGAAGGGGAAATTCCCAGTGCACATTCCACGTGACTTCTCTAGGTGAAACGTAGAGCAGAACAGGATTTCTTTACGTTACGGGAACGCGAAGAAAGTTCGCGTGATTCTTTGCGTCGCGTTCCCAAAACGTAGAGCAGAACCTCCCTACTGTCTCTCCGAGAATCCGCGATTGCCTTGCGAAAAGCTACCCCAAGGCCAGTTCAAACACAGCAGGGTACGGGTGCGGATCAACCTTCGCGTAGGCGTACCAAAGCAGGCAGTGCGGGTACAGGTACTCGAAAGCATGACACCACGATGTCCCGTAGCGTCCCCAGCAACATTTTCTGTAGCGGTGACGAGTGTGAAGAGGATGGCAGCGTCCCCTGCAACATCTCCCGTAGCAGTGACGAGTGTGAAGGGGATGGCGACCAAGATGTCATCCCCACCAAGTCCCAGACAGATGTGACAGAATCCAAGCCAATCTTCCATGTTATTGAGGATGACTCATGGAAGCTTGTCTCCTCAGAACGACCCAAAAACAAGCGTGCTGTGGTGTATGTGGGCAATATCGCCACAGATAGCACTGAGAGCCACTTCAGGCAATTTATCAAAACCAGGAGTGAGTTTCTGGGCGCCTCCATTCCTGTCCACACCTGCAGTGTATGGCTGTCAGAAAGTGGGCGTGCTTCCGCAAGAGTGACCATCGATGCCACTTCACTCTCCACAGTGACAGCGCCCAACTTCTGGCCAAGGCCCGTATACTGCAGGCCATGGAGGTTCTTAGAAACCAGCTCTGAGGGCAGCACCAGCAGTCGCAGCCACAGCAGCAGAAACAGCACCTCTGCCAGTGTTCTGACTAAACTGCAACAGCAACAACAGCAGCCGGGTTCAACGTCCTCCTCCTCCCCGCCGCCACCACCACCGCCGCCACCACCACCGGCAGACTTCATCTCCACTCCACTACACAGTGGCCAAAAACGGAGAAACTCCCACCTTTCCCCACCAGAGGCTGGAGACCTGAAGAGATCAAACGGATCTGCGCCACAACATGACCAGCATGATGCGCAGCCACCCCAGCAGGATGCCCAGTCCTCCCATGCCCAATGATGGATTCCAGACCTCTGCGACTGCTAGTGACTAATGCATTCAGCCTGAGCAACAAGATAGGTGCCCTGCAGCATGCAATCCTGCAGTATAATGTAGACGTGGCAATAGTAACAGAAACGAAGCTCTGCTCAGATAATTCCTCCCATGAGTTGACCATCCCAGGATACTCACCCCCTATAAGGAAGGATCGAGATGCCCATGGTGGCGGTGTGGCAGTGTGGGCTAGGAGTGAACTATCCATTACCCACCACGACGATATAGATTGCCGTGATCACGAGCTCTTATGGATTTCCCTGGCAATGCACTCCGGAACAAAGACTGTTCTGGGTGCGCTCTACCGGCCTGGCTCTTGTGCAGAGACAGACACCAGCCTGATGGACTACCTAGACAACACTTTGGATGATGTCCGCCGTCTTGGCAGCAATGTGATAATTGCAGGGGACTTCAACGTGCATAATTCAGCCTGGCTACAGAGTAGCAAGACTACCCGAGCCGGTGAATGCCTGGAGGAAGTCTGCGCAGCACATCATCTTGTCCAGCATGTCACCCAGCCAACCCGCGGCAACAATACTCTCGATCTTATCATCTCCGATTTCTCACACCCCGTATGCACCACAGCCTATGCACCACTTGGACGATCTGATCATGCCGTTATCATTGCCGAGTTTCTCCAACAGCATCCACGACGCGAAGATCCTGCTGTTCGACAGGTTTGGAAATACGCCCTTGCTGACTGGCACCGCCTGAGAGCCTACCTCCGCAACATAGACTGGCCCGCCAAGATCCATGGGTGTGCGGAGCAATCCTGTCAGCGCGTAACTGATGTCATCATGCATGGAATGAAACAGTTCATACCATCCAAAGAGCTTGTGGTGCACCAATCCAACCCTGTAATGGTGGACACCGGACTGCTCTAATGCCAATCATGCCAAGGAGCGGGCATGGAAGCTGTGGCGACGCAATCCCCGCAACGATAACCACAAGGTCCAGTACATCACAACTGTTAACCACGAAGTGGAAGCGTGTCATGCAGCGCGATTAGCACATCAACGTAGAATTCGCAACAAGCTTACTGCAGGTTCCCTCCGGGACAAAGAGTGGTGGTCAACCATCAAGAGCGCAGCAGGCAAGGGACGTTGCTCTGACATCCCCCTGCTGACCAACCCTGCAGGACAAGAGTTCCACTCTTCTCGTGAGAAAGCCGAGTGCTTTGCAGCGCATTTTGCGAACAAGTGTAGCCTTGGCAATAACGACCTTTGTGCTGCTGACCTGCAACGACCTGCCTATGCCACGCTAAAGCACATTCACTTCCGCGCAGCAACGGTCAAACGGCACTTGGCGAACTTGGCTGTATCAAAAGCAACTGGACCGGATGGCATCTCTGCTCGTGTGCTCAAGATGTGCTCATCTGAACTTGCAGACCCACTGGCAAAGCTCTTCGCCCTCTGCTTCTTAGCCGGTGTGCAACCTGGGGCATGGAAACTTGCCCATGTAGTCCCAGTTCACAAACGGTCCTCCAGATCTTTGGCATCTAACTACCGACCAATATCACTGCTAACGATCATGTCGAAAGTCATGGAGGGCATTGTAAACACGCAACTGGTTAACTACCTAGAGAAGCATGAGGTGTTGCCAAACAGCCAGTTTGGATTCCGACGTGGTAGAGGAACCGCAGATATCTTAACGGCTCTCCAACATGAATGGGTCCACACCATAAGTACTGGCGGTTGTGTCCAGGTCCTCGCCGTGGATATTGCCGGTGCGTTTGACCGGGTATCGCACACAGGAGTGCTGTACAAAGCAAAGCAGGCCGGCGTCGACGGACGCCTGCTTGTATGGCTACAGGACTACCTCACCAACCGAAACATCCGCGTTGTGGTTGGAGGCCAGACGTCAGATGCTCAACCCATCCAGGCTGGTGTCCCCCAAGGCAGCATCCTAGGACCCAGCCTCTTCCTTCTATACACCTGTGACATTGAACAATGTTTAACTCCAGGAACGCAGCTGAGCAGCTTTGCAGACGACACCACACTCTACAGCTTAGTACAGCCAACTGACGATCTCCAACAGTCCACCGCCTCCCTCCAAGGGTCCCTCAACAGTCTTGAGGAGTGGGGCCGCAAGTGGCGTATCTGTTTTGAGCCAGCCAAGACACAGCGCATGACTCTACATCGCAAGCACGTTCCCCCCTGCACTCCACCAGTCACCTTTGGAGGTGAAGCACTCCAGGAGACAGATACCCTGAAGCTGCTGGGAGTCATGCTCGACCCTACTCTCTCCTACAGAGCGCACACTCGCAGTGTTGCACTGCGCGCCTCCCAAAGGCTGGGTTTCCTACGAAAGGCAGCACCCATCCTGGACGACCATGGTCGAGTGACGGTCTACAAGGGATTCGTGCGACCCCTACTTGAATATGCCCCACTGGCCTGGTCGAGCGCAGCCGCAACTAACACGGCCCAGCTGGACAAGGTTCAGCAACGTGCCCTGCATTTCCTGGGACCTGGAACCATCCTCCAAAGTCTTCAGCTTCGTCGGATGGTGGCAGCCCTGTCATACTTGTTCAAGCTGCACTACATTCCAGGGCCTCCCCAGGTAAAGGCCATGCTGCCACCAACCAAGCCCCCTGCCGTAGCTAGCATGTGCACACGGCAAACACGTCAGACGCACCATGCCTTTCAGCTGAAGTGGACACCCCCTCGCACAGCCCCTGACTACCTCCTGCGATCCTTCCCCTTCTTCGCCATCACACCCTGGAACAACCTGCCTGCGGACCTCCTGCTTCACGAGCCTCATTCAAGACGCCTCCAAACCTTCAAGGTCAACGTATGTAAGGATCTAATCCGAAAGAGATGGCTGTGGTCCACACAGTACCTGTGACGATGATATTGAGATTTGAGACCCATTTAGTATTTACCTCTCTACTACTACTTGCTTGTTATGATTATTGTCCTCTTTCTTCATTTTCCCTTCTGGTTTAGTCATTACACGTATTTATATTATTTGGTGCAATACTAGCGCCCCTTTCTCGCACCAAATTATTATTTTTGCTACCTGACCATGCAACCCCCCCCTTTTTTCGATGCCAGGTTGCAACGCTAACGCCGAGACCCCTGGTCGGTCGAGTTGCTCCCTGTACATCGGCACGTCTTCCCTACATCCCCTGTGTCTTGTCTTGTGTTTGTCTCCACATGTCTCTTTGTAGGGCTGTGTTCCCAATAAAAAAAACAAAAAACAAAAACAAAAAACAACCTGAACCGCAGCGCATGCCTCCGGAACGACCGTCATCTGTGCCCTGCGCTTGCAAAGGTGGCCATCAAATCGTACCGAAGCCCGAGTCGCCTATTTGTTGGCGGTGAAAACATTTTCCTCCAGCGAGGCCGCGAGGGCACCACACAAGGGGATCCACTGGCAATGCCTCTCTACACCATCGGCATTCTCCCTCTCATTCAGGCAACAGACACGGGTGGTGCCAGGCAGCTGTGGTACGCAGATGATTCCTCCGCTGGCGGTAGCCTACGCCGCCTCCATACGTGATGGGATTCCCTCATGTCTCGTGGCCCAGACTTCGGGTACCTGGTCGTGAAACTGGACTGCCTGGAAGAAGCCACGAGGATCTTCGCTGAAACTGGCATCCAGGTAACTGCTGAGGGGCATCGGTATCTCGGTGCAGCGTTAGGCACTCCTGCCTTTATTCAGGATTACCTTTCAGAAGAAGGCAGATGCATGGTGCAAGGAGATCGATGTGCTATCCTCATTTGCCCTATCTCAACCACAAACAGCATATGCAGCCTTCACGCGTGGCCTCGCCAGCAGGTGGACGTTCCTCTGCCGGGTTCAGAAGGAGGCCCCGGAAGCCATGGCACCCGTCGAGCATATCATCTACAAGTACACCAAACTTCCGCCAAACTTGACGGGACAGCCTTTTGACACCGCTCTCAGACATCTCTTCTCTCTCTCCTGCCGTGAAGGCGGGCTCAGTGTGCTTCACCCGACCACACTGGGGACGCAGTACCGTTCCTCTCGATCCGTCACCTCGTCGCTCGTTGAGATCATCGTCGCTCAGCACCCACAGCTTGGTGCTGCGCTGGCCACCGTCAGCCACATGAAGACCAGGGTACGCAATGAAGCCCGCCGCCGTATTCCTGAGGTTGCTGCGTCATTCATCACCGCAGCTCCTGAAAGCCTGCAGCGTACTATCCACCTTGCCCGCGAATCTGAAGCATCCAGCTGGCTAACCTGCCGTCCACTGAAGGCTCATGAGTTCTCACTATCCAAGAGTGAGTTCAGGGATGGTCTAGCTCTGCGGTATGGATGGCAGCCCAGCCGCCTACCATCAGCGTGTGTGTGTGGTGAGCCATTCGATGTGACCCACGCTCTTTCCTGCAGCACTGGCGGCTACCCGACAATCCGTCACAACGAGCTTCGTGACGTGACAGCGAATCTGCTCAAGATAGCTGCCACGAATGTGGCAGTCGAGCCTCGACTCCAGCCGCTAACTGGAGAAAGGCTGCAGTACCGAACCGCAATCACTGACGACCAGGCCCGATTGGATGTGGCGGCTAGTGGTGTGTGGGGTGGAAGATTCGAGCGTGTGTTTCTTGATGTACGGGTTTTCAACCCTTTCGCACAATCGAATCGAATCTCCTCACTCACCAGCGCCATGAGAAGGAAAAGCGTCGACACTATGGCCAACGTGTCAGGGATGTTGAGCATGCCACCTTCCTACCATTGGTTTTCTCAGCCAGTGGTGGGATGGGGAAATCCGCCACCAGCTTCTACAAGCGTGTCGCGTCTCATGTCGTGGATCCGCTGCCGACTATCTTTTGCCGTTCTGAGATCCAGCATTGCTTGTTTGCGGGGCGCACGGCGAAATTCGTCCCCTGCCGGCCATGGACACCTCTGTCGTGAGGGTGGTGGCTGAAGCGGCTATCCGGTCCTGAGGCAGTTGTGTTCGGTGTCGAAGGCAGTTGTGTTCGGTGTCGAAGGCAGTTGTGTTCGGTGTCGAAGGCAGTTGTGTTCGGTGTCGAAGGCAGTTGTGTGTTCGGTGTCGAAGGCAGTTGTGTGTTCGGTGTCGAAGGCAGTTGTGTTCGGTGTCGAAGGCAGTTGTGTTCGGTGTCGAAGGCAGTTGTGTTCGGTGTCGAAGGCAATTGTGTTCGGTGTCGAAGGCAGTTGTGTTCGGTGTCGAAGGCAGTTGTGTTCGGTGTCGAAGGCAATTGTGTTCGGTGTCGAAGGCAGTTGGTTTTTGACATGACTGTACTAAGTACATCATAGCTGTACATTTGGAATTACAGAGTCGGCGTGGAGAAAGCAATTTTATTAGTGCAATTAGGAGTATAATTTGGCATTACAATTGTTATTAGTTGCCATGGCGACCCCTGTAAGTCCACATAACTGGCAGGGCAGGGTTGGGCCTTTTCCGATTCTTTAAAAAAAAGAAGTTTGTGTTCACTTTACATGTAGGTGTTAGGTCGTCGAATGTCTCAGTAGTAGTACTGAAGTAGACAGCTCGAGCGGTCATGCTTGCTGCAACACCATTCGTTCGCAAACGCACTTTGCAGCAACATTTGGTAGATTTTCGGCGATTCTCAAAGGAACCCTCCAAAATACTCTGTCAGTTTAAACCAATGTACAGTAGGTCCAGGACTTACCAGTGGTCTGTCGACCTTGAATGCATGGTTTCTTTACTTTGTCCTTGCGTCTACTAGTACCATGGTCTACGGGCCGAGTTTGGTAGATCTACTGAGCTGAGTCTGTAGACTGTACACGCGCACGTACACGCGCACGGCCGGTGTATGTCACCATGGTGCGAATATGCAGCCTTGACCGGTATAAAAGCGCTACCCAACAGATGTTAGATTGGTGTTGCGTCGCACAGCTCAGGTGTGCGCGTCCAGTCGGTTGGTTCTCGCCGGGCGTCTGGATGTGTGTGCATGTGTGAGGGTTGTGCGAGCAGCACCTCAGAGAAGCTAACCCGGGCCCGCGTACACATAAGAAAAGCGCTACTCTGGTTGCGTGATGGTAAGGCTTCTCTTAAAAGCAACCACCCACGTGCGCGGCTCGGTAGATGTGGTAGTCGTATGGGCTACCACAACATTTTTTTTATTCAGAATCAGAAGGTTGAGGGAGAATGAAGTTGAAGACACCACTGCAGCTGTACTTATGGTTGATAAATATGGTGGTAAAGACACACCTGGCAATACGGCGGTAAACACACGCCTGCCCACACACGCTCCCTAAGACTAAGTCTAAGCAAAGGTTGAAGGAGTTGAAAATGGAAGTCTGAGGAAACAAAAATGACTGCGGACACCAGGACTCGAACCAGGGACCCTTGCTTATGGCCAGCGTGGCTCTACCACTAAGCAGCGACTAAGCAGCGACTGTTCAACTGTTCAACTGTTCAACATTTTCTTCAGACTTTGAACAATAATCTTTGTTTGTACTGAAGTACAGTCAAACCTCTTTAGGATGAACACAAAGAGACCGGTGGTATTTGTTTGCAATAACCGGAGTTCTTCCTATCCGTATCTTATACCCAGTGAATGCACAGTGTTTCATCCAATACGGTTATGAATGCTAGTTCTTCTAAAGCGAACGTTTGTCTTATCCGTGTTCTTTTAACCAGGTTTCACTGTATCGTTGTGTTTCTTTGACTTTGCTTACACGTAGTACAGTAGAGGGTAGCATCAGGTCTACCGCGCAGATGAAGCCTCACATGATAAGACATGTATATCATTGGGCTTAGTTCCCGTTTATTGTGCGAATTAAAATACACCAACCAACCAACATGATGCGTATAGGAATGCTTCCCCAGCGCCCCGCTCTGGCCAATGGTACTGGTCAGTGGCTGCTTCGGCAGTAGCACGAGTCACAGCTGACCGGTAGTTACTTGGCGGCTAACTGCGTTCTGGGTATAGCGGTGCAGCGCCTTCGCTGCAGGATAGGATCATTACAAAAAGTAATGACCGACTTCACTTGAAGCCAGTACCGGTATGTACATGTACATGTACATGTATGTGACAAGGACACTATCACCTGAGCGTGACAACGGTTTCTACTTTCTATCGTGTGGTTGTACTTTAGGCGCTAGGTGCTGATACGCTCATGGATGGTCGCCTTCTGTCTAGGCACCGGCGAGGGTACTACAGTACATGTACATACATTGTTAGATTGACAACATGAAACAAGGTGGAGGACACTGACTGTGTTCGGAAACAGTGACCTTACTACAACCTTCCGCGGTTGGCAGAGCCGCGTCCCTGCGGACCATTTGCCAACCGCGGAAGGTTGTAGTAAGGTCACTGTTTTCGAACACAGTGTCCTCCACCTTGTTTCATGCTGTCAATCTAACAATTGCGTGAACTATAACAAGGTTTATCTAATACTGGTTTTTAACCAGTGTTAGGTTTAATATATATAATTATATCAGGTACACACATGTAACCCGTGCTTTGTTGAAACTGCACCACACTCCAAAAGTCAACATGACTTAGTGCTCTTCTTAATTAACGTGGATAACACCGTAGCATGAACTCCATGATGGGGAAAACCGGCAATTCAAACACGGAGCCACCAGTCAACATCTCTGTTACATAGGCTTTCCCCACATCGGCCCGTTTTTTCGCTAAGCTCAAAACTACATCAGTTTCGGCTGAAAAATCAGCTGATTGTTCGAAAATCGGCTGCAAAATTGGAATAATAATTATTATATTGGAAAATCAACTACAAGAATTGTTGGCATACTGCCTTCAAAATTGGTGAGATATTGGAAATACAGCTCTGCTAGAAGGAGTAGACAACAACTGTTACTGTACGTGGTAGTGTACTGTAGTTGGACACTGACAAGTACTGAAGTAGAGAGCTCGAGCGGTCATGCTTGCAGCAACTAACTTCATTCGTTCGTAAACGCACTTTGCAACAACATTTGGTAGATTTTCGGCGATTCTCAAAGAAGCCCTCCAAAATCGGCGAAAAGTTTAGCGATTTTCGATAAGTCTCGTTTTCGGCGAATAATTCGGCCGGCCGATTTGGGGAAAGCCTATCTTCATGATCTTTGTCGCTTCCAGCTTACATTGTATACATGTAGGAGCCGGGAATAGCCATTGGCGGACTATGCTCGGCCAATCGTCTTAATTATGCTTTTGATTATGCCACAATTATGCCAACAAATATGCTGAATTATGCTCGGTTCCACTATGTATTCACGCTGTACATAGAGGATTGAGAAACCACGCATACACACACGGCCATGCCCTAAGCATAATTTTTGTCTAAACCGAAAGATTATGCCGACCTTACACGTTGGAATCCGTATAATATTATGCCGGAGCATAATGTTTTGACGAAATCCCAAGATTATGCCAAATATTATGCCGGCATAATTCGCCAAGGGCTATGACTAGGGTCCAGCGGATAATGCTCCGAAAATGTTCGTATAATGCTAACCATAATGCTCCAAAAACTGCCTTATAATGCCGATTATAATGCTTCAGAAAGGGATACATGTATAATGCTCTTGGTTTGGGACAAAA
Source organism: Sycon ciliatum (assembly GCF_964019385.1). Taxonomy (NCBI): domain Eukaryota; kingdom Metazoa; phylum Porifera; class Calcarea; order Leucosolenida; family Sycettidae; genus Sycon; species Sycon ciliatum. The sequence goes on from NC_088655.1 coordinate 11,888,053, forward strand.
ATGGAAGAAAGTCTGCACAATGTCAAACTTCCATATCGTCGATCTGCATCTGAAGTTGCCACCTTATCTCTCACAAGCTCTACTACTTCTTAGCACTATAAGACATGATCGCTTCTCCATTGATTGCTCTCCATTCCAACTTTGATGCAGGGTTGTGGCAGAATAGTCGGTGTATCAAATCTTTCCCTTAATTATCCATGTAGTGAGAGATGAAACCATTATTGCAGGTAGTCATTCATTGTTGGGATGAAGTTAATTTTGGCAAGCAGTATTCCTGCCTGCAGACAAGCTGTCACTGCGTCCACTCTGTGAATAATGTCTTCATCTGAAACACCAGACGTGAGGCCAGCTCCTGAGATCCGATCTCAGATGGAGAGCCCTCCCATTTGCGGAAATCCTGAAAACACGTGGTCAGAAGTTATTTTGCCACTCTACATCCTTTACATGTGCTCTCATCTTCTCCTTGAGATGGTGTGTAGACGTATGGCTTGCCCCAATACTCTTCCTTTCTGATAGCATTTGACTGTAGGCCTGGCATTACAACCGTCCACAATTAACTGTACGTGCTTCATCAGGAAAGTAAGACACGCGCTGCTGAGCAATCGACTTGGTACTGAGTCCATGAGAAATTATTTCTCGTTCTTTTCAAGCCTCCTGAGCTGGACTCGGCAAAGGCAGTTCTTTTGGAACGAGCTCTTTCTGTTTATAGCCGCTCCTTCATCCTAGTCCAAATTTAGCAATGCATCAGTGTCTACTTCAGTATCGCTAGAGATGCTATCGCCAGAGCCTCTGGCACAACTAGAAAACTCTTCTTCGTCTGTTTGATACTCACTTCGCGTATGTCTCCTCCATAGCTCTCCATTATTATAAAAGTAAAAGAAACCTCGTAAATAACTTCTCTGGATTTGTGTCACTTGAACTGCCCCGGCCTCGGTTGGGCATGCTTCACAAAATAATGGCTTGTATACATTTACCTGACCACATTGCTACAATCATAACGTTTTGATGTAGCAATAGCTATGATTGTAGCGTTAGTGCTAAAGGTGTTACGTGTCTACACAATCACAAAGTCGTGCGCCGGTACAATGCATAGTGCTCAAATGCCCGGAATGGGCGGAGCGTAGTACGCAAGAGGTACGTAAAAGGAGTAAAATAGGGCTGTTTCGTTGTTACTCAGAGTTTCATGGCAAAAACCAATCATCAGACAACATCTCACGATTATGATTGTAGCCGATTGTTGCCAAAAACCTGGGATTTCCCGATATTATCCACTATGAAACTCGTTATGCCGCTCAAACCTCACATAATGCTCGTTTTGTTCCTTTCTAATGCTCCATAATGCTTTGATGCTCGGATAGTCGTATAATGCCGGCATTATCCGCTGGACCCTAGCTATGACAAGGAGTCGTAACTGGGGTATTAAAAAAAAGAAAGTCCGTTTTAGCGCCCATGCCCGAAATAAGCCCAGGGCGTAAGGTGTTATGCCTTGTACTTACCATAGCAAGTGGTTTACCTATCAAATCTGTAATTTATCGCTACATTCTTGGTTACGACCAAATTTCCAGCTGTGGTTTGATGTACCTGTACCGCGCTCAGTGTGAATGGTGGTTCACTGAAACTAGTGGGTTGCTGATAGATTCATGATCTTCGGCAGATTGCGTCCGAAATAACGCCCATGCCCTAAAATAAGCCCATGTCCAAAGCACTAAAAAATTAGTACAGCGTGAATGCGATAGGTCATGCCGTACCGGTCTTGCAAGCAGGGCTATCTAGTCCTAAAACTAACTTAACTTAAGTGGTTGCGCGTGAGAAGCACTTAGATAGAATGTACCTGTACTTTCACTGGCTATATCAAAGTGGCAACAACGCTTGGATGACGGTCAGAACACTGGAGTGTTATTCTTGGACATGAGCAAGGCGTTCGACCGGGTCAAGCACCAGCCACTCATCAACGAGCTCTACTCCTGCGGTATTTGTGGCACAGCACTGTCTTGGTTCGCCTCCTATCTAAGCGCTCGTCGACAGACAGTGACGAACCCTTCACAAAAACATCCGGCGACTCCGTGACCTGTAGTCGAGGGGTACCTCAAGGCTCTGTCCTGGGCCCCGTTCTTTTCACAATCTACACAAGACACGTAACAGACGTCACACCAACTCACACATCTAACATACTCTACGCCGACGATATAGGACTCTACACATCGAGCAGCTGCATCAACACTATGCGGTTAAATCACACCTCACGGAACTGGGCCTCCTACTGAACCCCGACAAAACTCAATTATTAATCGTCCGCAGGAAGACAACCCCAGTTCCACCTACCTTTACTGTCATCTGTGGTAACTTCCCAGTATCCCCTTCCCAGTGTGTCCGTTACCTTGGAGTGCTAGTCGACCAGCACCTTGCCTTCAAGGAGCAGGTCGGGAAAGTTGTTGCTGACGTCAACCGTAAGCTGGCCGCATTCCGCAGAATACGACATCACATCACCACCCAGGCACAACGTTCCTTTTACCTAAGCATTATCCAATCCACCATGGAGTACGCCAGCAACTGCTACGTGGACACGATATCAGCAACCCTATACAACACACTCATTCGATGCTTCAAACGTAGCCTCAGGATAACATTTGGCTACCCACCATGCCACCCAACCGCCACCATTTGTCACCGCCACAAAATTATTCCTGTCGCCATCCGTTATAACCTAAAGATATTTTGCCTTGTCTATAAATGTGTGCATGACCGCCGCAGCCCTCTACTTGCCGAGCTTTTTGTACTTTGATCAAATAGCAACCATACCAATGCCTTGACCAGGGGACAGTCCGCCCTGGCTTTAGCCCTGCCTAATGCTTCGTCACAGTACGGTTTCTATGCTTTGCCTTACCTGGCTGCTGACAGGTGGAATTCGCTTCCAGCAGCATGCCGCCAGGTAGCCTCCTTTGCAAAGTTCAACAGTACTCTTCGCAGCCTCTTTTGCAACACATAATGGCACAGTATGCAGCCACCGTTTTCTTTTTTCTTTACTCTATTTCACGCACTTACGGCTTTCTTCATTCAGCTCTATTTCACGCACTTACCTAGGGTACCCTGTAAAAAGACTCACAGTCTGTGGGGATTGCCCTAGTAAAATAATAAAAACTACTACTACTACTACTACTACTACTACTACTACTACTACTACTACTACTACTACTACTACTACTACTACTACTACTACTACTACTACTACTACTACTACTACTACTACTACTACTACTACTACTACTACTACTACTACTACTACTACTACTACTACTACTACTACTACTACTACTACTACTACTACTACTACTACTACTACTACTACTACTACTACTACTACTACTACTACTACTACTACTACTACTACTACTACTACTACTACTACTACTACTACTACTACTACTACTACTACTACTACTACTACTACTACTACTACTACTACTACTACTACTACTACTACTACTACTACTACTACTACTACTACTACTACTACTACTACTACTACTACTACTACTACTACTACTACTACTACTACTACTACTACTACTACTACTACTACTACTACTACTACTACTACTACTACTACTACTACTACTACTACTACTACTACTACTACTACTACTACTACTACTACTACTACTACTACTACTACTACTACTACTACTACTACTACTACTACTACTACTACTACTACTACTACTACTACTACTACTACTACTACTACTACTACTACTACTACTACTACTACTAGTACTACTACTACTACTACTACTACTACTTGACACAATATTTATTAGGAAACTTGAAATGGAGATGTGAAACACAAATACAGCCATGTAGATGGAGCAGCAATGCAATACAATGTCCAAAAACTCAAAAATTCATTATCATGGGACAATGTTGGGCAAATGTCTGTGAGGTACTATCACGCTCAGGCTGCCCGCAACCTGCACATCGTCGTGAAATTCATCCTGTTGCGGCGGTATGACGATCTTGAACCACGCAAACAGGTGACTGCCCATCGCATAAGGCAGACTGACAGCTTACAACGGAGCTGACCCATGATGACCGATACGTGTAGGTCGACGTTCTTCTCTGCAATCAGGCATGCCAGTGTCTTCAGTGCCATTGAACATTCTCTGCCAATCATGCCCGAGGTAGAAAAAACTAGAGGTGTAAACGTACCCCTGTCCACTGCTGTCACCCGCTCTCCGTACTGGCGCTTCTTCATCCGTTCATGCGTTCGGAGCTGGCTGATGACTTCCTGACGCGACAGCAAGCTTGCCTTTGGGTGTGTAACCCGGATGTCGAAAAAGGCATCTTGCTGTCTCGTCCAGAAGCCACAAGCCCGGATGTCCAGGCGGGCACCTGCCGAGCGGTTGGCTGTCCTCCCTTGGAGCCGCTCACCATCATATGGTAGTAGAGGCGGTTCTACCTCCACATCCCGGACCGCCTCACGCATCACGTCAGCCAACAAGTCCCGGATTTCGTTGTGTCGTGCCATGGGGTAGCCCCCCGCCGGACACATCATCGCATGATCTATTGTGTTTGCAGCACCACATACACAAGTCAGGGGGAGTCCGTCAGGCTGCAGGCCGTAGCGGATGCAGAACGCATCTCGGAAATCCGATTTGTTCAGCACCATCTGCATTTGGGACGATGGTTCCGCCGTTACCCAAGATGATACGCCCTTTTCTGCGGCATACTACTACTACTACTACTACTACTACTACTACTACTACTACTACTACTACTACTACTACTACTACTACTACTACTACTACTACTACTACTACTACTACTACTACTACTACTACTACTACTACTACTACTACTACTACTACTACTACTACTACTACTACTACTACTACTACTACTACTACTACTACTACTACTACTACTACTACTACTACTACTACTACTACTACTACTACTACTACTACTACTACTACTACTACTACTACTACTACTACTACTACTACTACTACTACTACTACTACTACTACTACTACTACTACTACTACTACTACTACTACTACTACTACTACTACTACTACTACTACTACTACTACTACTACTACTACTACTACTACTACTACTACTACTACTACTACTACTACTACTACTACTACTACTACTACTACTACTACTACTACTACTACTACTACTACTACTACTACTACTACTACTACTACTACTACTACTACTACTACTACTACTACTACTACTACTACTACTACTACTACTACTACTACTACTACTACTACTACTACTACTACTACTACTACTACTACTACTACTACTACTACTACTACTACTACTACTACTACTACTACTACTACTACTACTACTACTACTACTACTACTACTACTACTACTACTACTACTACTACTACTACTACTACTACTACTACTACTACTACTACTACTACTACTACTACTACTACTACTACTACTACTACTACTACTACTACTACTACTACTACTTCTACTACTACTACTACAGTGGTCCCTCTATAATCCGGCACCATTTGTGCCACGAAAATCTGCTGGATTAGGGAGGGTGCTGGATTAACAAATCTGATTTACTGCTGCAATGTACATGAAGAGGACATTTTGGCTACTGAAAATTGTGCTGGTTTATCGAGGGTGCTGGATTATAAAGTGCCGGATTAGAGAGGGACGACTGTACTACTACTACTACTACTACTACTACTACTACTACTACTACTACTACCGTAAAGTACCGCCAGAGCGCCCCGTCTCGCGAGAGCGCCCCACCTTGATTTTACAGCCCGAGAAAGGAAAATCGTATGGCAGAGTGCAACGAAGTGTGTACGATGTGAGAATCTTAGTGTACTACGGTCACACTTGGCAGGTTTTTGTGTGGAGCTTGTGTCCACTCGAAGGTACGGATTGACTGCAAACCGTGCAATATGTGTACAAGGTTCATGTCGTATAACCTACAGACAGCAGACCACCTCCACGCTACGACCACGAAAGGATGAGATGGTGGGGCGCTCTGGCGGTACTTTACGGTACTACTACTACTACTACCTGTGAACTACAATGTAACTACTGGTAGAGATTTGGCTGTGTGATTAGTGATTACTGACAGTCAGGGTCTCAGGGATAATACAATGTACATGTACGTAACCGTTACGTGTTCCAAGTCCAAGACCATGTATGTGTGAACACACCTGACCAGGCCAGGCAGGTGTGCACGGTCTTTGCCTTCGGGGATCCGTTCCGTTCCGGTGCTTGCACACCGTTCATCCAGGTCACCATGGTGCGAATATGCAGCCTTGAACGGTATAAAAGCGCTACCCAGCAGAGTATCATATCGGAGTTGCGTCGCACAGCTCAGGTGTGCGTGTCCAGTCGGCTGGTTCGCGACGGGCGTCTGGATGCGTGTGTGTGAGAGCTGTGCGAGCAACACAAGGGAAGCTCTCCGGGCCGCGCATAACTCACAAAGCAATCAACTTCTTTCACGCCGTTGGTTGTCGGCGTGATGGCTAGGCTTCTCTAAAATAATAGCAACCACCCCCGTGCGTGGCTCGGTAAGTGTGGCAGTCGTATTGGCTGCTGCTATTCTTTTTCTATTTTTTTCTACTTGCTATTGCTGTTGTGAGTGCCGTGTGGTGTCCCGGCACAACGCCTGCTGCGTCGCAGATGAAGACACGGATTTTGCAGGTGGGGACGCTGTTCAGCTCTAGTATAGCCAGTGGCTGATGCTTCAACAGTTTGCTTTCGTGCACTGCTCACTCCTGCGCTAACGAGTCGCAACTACATGTACAATGGAACTTATTTTAGTTGCTAGTCCAATGCGGAAACTTGGCAGGAATGAGGCAGGACTCATCGAAGACTAAGCGCTCCCTATCAAAATAACTCTACTACATGTACATACATGATTGTACTAGGAGAAATCCGTTGCTTCCCCGAGCTGCAGAGAGTGCTCAATGTCATAGACAGAGCTTAGTACATAGCAGACTCAGCGGAGGACGTTCAGGTTGGTTGTAACTCTGAGTTTCATGCCGCTAGGCAATCATCAGACAACGGACCGTATGCGTGTTAAAACAAAATGGCGTCACGATTTATTGAAAGTGGTATAGTTGGTGGAACGAGTGTTCAAACCCATTTGAACTTCATACTGTTCGTCTTCTTTTTGACATGCTCTCTTTCCATCGTCCTTAGCTTTTGTTTGTTGAGAGCTGTTTTGGCTTTCTCCTATACCTCTGGGGGATGCCAAGTGATGGATTTGAGAGGCTGGTGATGGCTGTGAGCGAGAGTTTGCCGATCGGCGTCGTCCTCGCTATAGCGATGAAAATACTAGCTACTGCGCACCTGGCAGATATCACAACACGTCGGAGCGTCCAGGAGCAAAGGAATCTTGGGTTTTCACTGGAATCTAGTTCCTCCAGCATCGTGTAGCCCACCGTCGGTGAATGGCGGTCCAGAAAGGTCGAAACTGGTCTTCTGCAGCATCTCGCAGTCCTGCGAGGCGCACTGAATACGCCTGTCATGTATTCTACAAATAAAAATCACGAAGTAGTGGACTTTACAGTGATGAGTCTATCTTGTATGCTGCAAAAGACGCAGGAAATGTGACTGGTGTCCGTACACTGGACGCCAATATCATCCCAGTCTTCTCCTGCAGGATCTGTTTGACATTGACATACCGGTATGCAGTGGGTCGACATTGGCCTGGTTTGGCAGCTATCTGCCTGGGTGGATGTAGCAGGTTTGCATTGGCGCGTCGTCCAGTCCGACATTTTCTTGTAACTGTGGAGTACCGCCGGGCAGGGTTTGAGAGGTTGCTCGTGCTGTGAACACATCTCTACTGCCTGTCTCGTCCTGGAAGTGCCGTCTCGCCGCTTCCTTGCTCTACAGTCACGCCGTTATTTCGCTTTGTTTCGTGGTGCAGCTCAAAACCTGCCCAAACAACTGTGAGCTCGCAACATGGTATGGACAAATTGCACCACTCATGCTGGTTAACTAAAACCGGGATAGTCGAGTAAGCGAGTTCACTCCCTGGGCCATGGCAAGATCTGTTCAGCGCGGGCTATTCCAACCTCCAAGTGCATAGTCACCGATCGATCCATGCGATGGTGGTTGAACTACAAAGAGCCAAGGTCTACGAGTACTACTATTGGATGCTGTCTACATGCAGTCAACAAAATCAAAGTACCTCAGTATGCCCCAGAACAGGGCATGTGCATCTATAGCATGACACAACAGGGGTTCTGGCGGCACCTGTCAAACAAGCAGTAGCGACTAGTGCCAGCTACCTATTGGAGGCTAGCCGCTACAGTCTGTCACTGGAGATAATTATTATGTTCACTGTTTAGACTGAGCACAGTCAATGATGCCCAATCAATCTGCCCAATGTGTGTTCTGTTCCACCTAATTATAACGTCCCATCGCATCAACCCTACTACACGCACATGTCGTCACTCTAGCACGACTTGTGTTATTATTGTTTATTTTGATTCGCACGATAAATAGAGCACAATAAACGTTAACTTGACCGAAGGTTAAAGGCGACTGCAGATAGAGGAACACATCGAGGTACAGGTACCGGCATCAGTACAGTATCAGAGAGAAACAAACAAAAATGAGAGGTACGCAGAAAAAACTCTCGTAAGCCCAAGGGGAAGTGGTTGATGAGGGATGAATGCACTCTCCACGCTCGTCTACACTGTTCGTGGAAATGCACACATACATACAATAATATACAACATAGCAATAGCATGCACAGAACCGAACAACTTCATGTTCACACATGCAAGCACAGACCTGAACATTAGTACCAAAAGCCGATACAGACAATATCCCCATACACACAGACGCACACACACACACACACACACACACACACACACACACACACACACACACAATGTCCCATGTATGCACCCGTGGCGAGAAAAGCACGCAAATCTAAAAATGCACTGGATGTGAACCCACAGATTTTCTCTTATAGCAACGATAGCGGATCTGATTCTGAATGAAACACACACACAACACAATCATTGAATGCCCATCCGCAGATGATGGCAGGTCCTGAAAGAACAGGCAGTGTTCCAGTGATGGGGAACAGAACTTCGAGTGGCGAGTGAGGTATACACACACACACGTGCGTGCGCGGGCACACACCAAAGTATGAAGAAATAGAATCGACATCGTAGTATTCATTGGTTGGGGAATGGAAAGGAAAATAAAACATTGCTGTAGGTTTTTGTTGTAAGGACACTGGGAGCACAACAGAAAGGTAAGCAACTTGCTTTGAAGCAAAGAAAGTTATTATTCCACGGATCTCAGAAGGAAGGAACGTTCCAGAATGCTGCACTGGCAACAGGCGGCCTGCATGTGCGCGGCCCCTGCAGTCGGTCCAGCTGCCGGCCTTGCAGTGCTGAAAAGAATGTGCAGTGCAGCATGTCGCATAGTATCGCAGCCTGGACAAATAGGCGCTGGGAAGTCCTAGTTTTGTGCTCACCTACACCACGATGCACCAATCTTCTGAGCTACTTTGGCAACAACTTTGTCCACTTGAGACTCCCATGGGCTGAGCCAGTTGTTGAGGGCTGCATCAAGGTGGACGGCAATGACCGCTGATGGCAAGGCAATCTATGATACACAGTCACTAGGGCATCGTCAACATGGCGCTGAAGCTGGATCGATAAAATCAACCTTTAGGCTGCCGCGGGGTTGACAACGAGGCCGCTGTCTCGAAGCTAGTCAGTCAGCCTGGTCACCGCCATTGACGAACCAGCCGCCACCGCCAGCAATGGCGGTAGGTTGTGACAAGTGTGGTGCAATATTGTCAGCAAATTCAGTACTCAGGATAAGATGAGTGACAAAGGGAACGTTGTGTTTGATAATATTGAAGTGAACAGGGATGATCACAAACCCTGCGCGTACTCTACCGTGAGTTACAAGAAAATTCCGGACTGGACGACGAGCAAACACCAACCTGCTACATCCAACCAGGCAGATACTATTACGATAGCTGCCAAACCAGGTCAATGCCGACCTACTGCATAATGTCAATGTCAAACAGATCCTGCAGGAGAAGACTGGGGTGTTGGCGTCCAGTCACTGAGTGTACAGACACCAGTCACATTTCCTGCATCTTTTGCAGCATACAGGATAGACTCATCACTGTTAAGTCCACTACTTCGTGATTTTTATTTGTAGAATACATGACAGGCGTATTCAGTGTGCCTCGCAGGACTGCGAGATGCTGCAGAAGACCAGGTTCGACCTTTCTGGACCGCCATTCACCGACGGTGGGCTACACGATGCTGGAGGAACTAGATTCCAGTGAAAACCCAAGATTCCTTTGCTCCTGGACGCTCCGACGTGTTGTGATATCTGCCAGGTGCGCAGTAACTAGTATTTTCATCGCTATAGCGAGGACGACGCCGATCGGCAAACTCTCGCTCACAGCCATCACCAGCCTCTCAAAACCATCACTTGGCATCCCCCAGAGGTATAGGAGAAAGCCAAAACAGCTCTCAACAAACAAAAGCTAAGGACGATGGAAAGAGAGCATGTCAAAAAGAAGACGAACAGTATGAAGTTCAAATGGTTTTGAACACTCGTACCACCAACTATACCACTTTCAATAAATCGTGACGCCATTTTGTTTTAACATGAATATCGCGGACTGATACTCGGGTCTACCCAACAGTATGCACACATAGGGCCACAAGCATAAACAAATTTAGCGCTAAATCTGGTGTGAGGTATGGGGAGAAAGCTGGCGCGGTCTGAGGCGCGACAGGGGAAGTGCCAGGATGGTGGCGGGTAGGCCCCCGTGTAATATGCCCGAAACTTTGCCGAAAATGCTTTTGGGAAATTCTCGCAAACCTTGTCGAAAATGCTCCCAAACATTGCCGTAAATGCTCGGAAATGCTCACTTTTTTGTTATCCTCAGCACACGCCGTCAAAACCAGGGAGTCAGAAAATACTCAATAAGAGACTTGCTCGAGTCTGCATTCATAAACTACTCAACAAGAAGCTAACCCACGGAATGCGGAAGTGACGTTCTTGTTTGGGAAGTTTTTCTTCTCTCAATTTTGATACACAACGGCCAAGTGCTCCGTTTCCCCCAAAATGCTGCATCACGAGCCCAAAGTGCTTGGTTCGCGGAGGTACCGAAAATGCTCAAAAAAATGCCGGCATATTACACGGGGGCCTAGTGGCGGGCAATAGGCAGGTGTGAGCATGAAAGCGCGGAAAGAGGCGAAGGGGAGGCAGTGTACAGCAGATGGGTTGAGGTGCCAGGAGGGTGGCGGGCAATAGGCATTTTTTTACTCACATCTGTATGATCGGCTCTTCTCCCGCACCTTCCATGTAATGGTCAACGGCTTTCCCTCGCTCTTCAGCTCCCATACGTGTTTTGCGAGCTCAGTGCTGTTTTTGTATTTTTCATGACGCATGGAGGTCAGGTGGTTGGCGTGACGGGCTTTGAAAGGTGTCTCTGATAGGCCGATGTAAATCTTGCTGGTAGATTCTGCAGTGGCCTCATACACAATCTCCTTCGTCTGGCACTCTCCGCGCAGCGGGCAGGATTCCTTGATTCTACAGTTGCATGCCTTGGTTTGTTCTGGCTCTCGCAGGTTGCTCTTGTTGTGGCTGCTGATGACCGCTCCCATGTTGGGCATGCAACTGTAGCTCACTTTCAGAGTGTTACGGTTGAAAATCTTCCCGAGCTTCGATGTTTTCGGGAAGTGCCTGGAGACAAGGCTCAGGAACCTACCAGCGACGTTTGTGCTAACGTTTTTGGAGTAGGGAGGGTTGAACCATATGACCTTCCGGCTGCGGTTCTTCCTGCCCCTGTGCTCATGTGCCTCGGGCTGAAAGCTCAGCACTTCGGTGTATCCACTGGCCTTTAATGCGGTCTGGTACACGGGGGCTGCATGGTTGAATGCCTCCGCGTCGCTCGATATAGCGGAAAGGCGCTTGTTGACAGCAGCAGGGATCAGCCAAAATTTGTTGATTTACAGTATAAGGAGATAAAAAGAAAAGAAGGAGCAAACCAAAAGAAGATGATTATTAGAGAAATAACAATCCGCAATAAATTCTGCAAATACTTTTGCCTCAGTTCTTATAACATGTACGATGAGCTAGGCAAGAAAGTATAAAAGCATAGCGTAGGGCCCTGAGCTTCCAAGCTCTCTCGTTTGGTATTTGTTTGTGTGTTTGTGTCACCTACACCACGGCAAAAAAAAGCATAGGATGTTATAAATTTTTTAATTCTCCTATTTTTTTCAGGCATATCCTGGGATTCGAACCCGCACTATCGCCCTACATGCATTCCCCCATACACTTCGCATTCATACCCATTCTTCCAAGTTGTTTCACATTGTGATCTTGCATTTGAAAGCCCTATTTGAATATGCATTGTGGCCAGCCGTCTTTGATGGCACGGTACGGTAGGGGATAGGTACGGGACATGTACGATCGAGGGTAATACGACACCGTCTCCCGTACCGTACCGTACCATCAAACACAGCTGGCCACATACAGCTGCCCGCAATATTCAAATAGGGCTTTCAAACGCAAGATAATAGACACCCTTAGCAGTCCGTGCGCCAGGCCACTGAGTGGGCCGTTTTCATTTTCCTGGGTCCGATCCCGCGGGAAAAGGTCTGCACAAAACTGTATTGGTGAAGATAACGACGATAATGGCAGTTGGGGGAGAAATTTGGCGACTATTTTGGCCTTTCTCGCAGCTTGTCTTGGTTCCTTTGCCATTGCAGCAATGGAATATGATGAGCTCAATGTTGTGCTTTGACGGCGAGTAGAAATTTTGAATCGCAAACACCGTTTTGTCCCTTCTTTACGTAAGAAACTGTTTTCGCCGATTTGCTGGTTTCGCCGACTGGCGTCGAGAAATAGACGAGCCACGCTTTCCAAGAGCCGCGGACACCAAGCTCTCATGGTGGATCTTAGTAAGTACATATTCTTGTGTAGGGGGATGATAATGGTTTGAGCATACCTGCCTGGAATAACTGATGGCAGTAAATGAAATCTCAAATTTGTTTTTTGGGTATTTTTACGTGCACAAGTGTTGCCTTGTTGAAAATGGCATGACAAGAAGAAAGAAGCATCCAAGGTAATTTAATATGATAGAGAAATATGTTCTCTTTACTTTGAGTGCGCCTGTGGTTAGGGTGATACTGTTGAGAATCCAAAATGCGAAATTTGTATATCTTTGAACTCTGTCTATTGTAAAGTTTGCATATCATTTTCTAAGTGAAAATGGATTAGAAGCTGGTCAAGCAGCAGTTATTCTATATGTGAAAAAGGCATACTTAGCGAATTTACATCACAGTTCTGCAGTGTAGCCTTCCATGCAGATTGGTGGGATTCGCGTGAGAGTCTTGTATTATTCTTCCAGATAAAATTAATTTACCATTCAATAAAATGTCCTGCAAAACAAAGCAAACAGACGATGACCTCAATCAATGCCAGGAAAACATCACTCACTGTGCATAGGGTATTCAAAATGGGAAGTTGCAAAAACCAATTCAAGGGCTTCACACCTACAAGTACTAGTATCGTAATTTGAAGCATGAGGTGAATGCACTCTAACCTTGCATAACAGACGGCCAATGTGACGAGTTCTGTGCTGCTGGCTGTGGTTCCTGAATGCACTGTCACAGCCTGGACATGGTTTAGACCAGCACACTGAAACAAAGACAACAAAGACAAAAGTCAACCGTCGCAGTATATACTAAGCTACTTGTACCGAATACACCAAACACCACACATGAACATTACACTGTACGTTATGGTGCTAGCCTAACGGACCAAGACACATTTGCATACTAGAACAGTCACAGTACCATCCAATTACCTGCTAGTCTCGGCTGTATTATGGCAGTTGTGACATTTGCATCCAGGAGTACATATTCCATTGTTCTTCCGGCATTTGCATTTCTTGGTCTTGCAACCCAATTTGCAGGTACAACCTTTGGTCAATGCAGCAACTCGGCTGGTAACTGTTGCAATATGCGTTGGTGAATCCCACTCGACCGAAACCACATTGTCTGCAACCAGCCATCCATATTCCTGGATTGGAGGGTACGTGACTGTTTGTGTTGATGCCTGCTGCCACACTCTGATTACCCATAGGCTCCGTTTCCAGTGCAGGGCAAGAGCAGAGGTGGACGGCAGGCAATCATCCTCAGCATCGGTACGTTGCCAAGCAGCATCCCTGATGGCGTTCAGCCAGGCTTCGTGCTGCTCCTCGGCATTCTCCCTCGGCAGCTGCTTGAAAAGGTCGTATGGGCCATTGGCGTCGAAGGCTGCCTTGTGCTTCTGGTAGTACAGTGTACCAACCATCCGCAGGAAGGCCATGAAGCTGGAGTCATCCTCCGCCGTCAATGTTCCCGTTTCTTTACCTCCTGAACACATTAATTATAAAATAATAAGCAAATATAGACAGTACAAAAAGTAGCTCAAACCATTTTGGAAAAGGCAGCTTATGTTGGCAAACACACAGGTCAATGCTGTCATCGTGTAGTCATCGTCAAAAACAATTATAATATTCAGTTACCCACTCTGCGTGGAATTTGTAACGAAGGACATGTTCTTATGTACATACTCATACACACAACCACACACGGAACACGCATAACTTACATTCGTGCACACGCTCACACAATAGACTTCATGACTTTGCAAATGCGATGCTCTTACCCGTGATAAAGGTAGCAAATTGGAAGAAGGATTTGTAGAAGGAACATTTCCCAAACCCAGCAAAGAAAGACACAAAGTCACAGCCACTGCAGACGAATAGGGCCTGAAGAGCATTAACCCGGACATTCTCTGCTACCTGTGACAGATCAGGGTCATTGCGGATATTATTCACCAATTTTGTCACATTCAAGTAGCGGTGCTGTGCAGACCCCGGCATGTCCAGTTGTACAAACACCGACCGCTCGACACGTCCATTGACAATGGCCATTCCAATGTGGTAAACATCAGTGTCTGGGCTGTAAACCAAGACCGTTTCAAACTTTGAAGCATGTAGCCACACCCTGTTGTCTGCTTCCTCAGCATTTGATTGTAGGTCCTGCACGAGAAAACAGGTTGTGTTGCCATTGACTGCTGCCACAGCCATGTCATTCATTCCGTTACCCAAAGCTCCTGCTGTGATGAAACATTGGTTTGGTCGGGTCATAAATGCTTGAGCATTACCTAAACCGTACTGGGAAACGAAAGCGCACAAAGCCTGCTTGCACTGCCGACAACCGAGAAACTTGCGCCAAGCTTTCGGAAGGGTTCCATTTTCCGTAACTGGTATGTGTTCGTGCTGTGTGTCGTCTCCTGCAGATGCCATGTCCCTGGATATACGGAGAATTGCCTTTGGGCTTGTCGCTAGCGTTGTTGCATTGTCGAAAACGAAATGAACGCTTCCGACTCCTCGCTCGTACCAATGACTTGTCCAGCGCTGAATGATGAACTTCCCATAGTCGGCAAAGGTGTTGTGACAAGCAAGAGGCGAAGAGTTGATCAAGAACATAGCATCATAGATGACAGCAGTGTTGGCAGTTGCGAATGTTGGTGGCAAACTGTTTACGAATACATCCTTGTATCGATCCTCCAATTGTTTCGATGCTGTGCTCTTCATGCCTGTCCTGGGCTTTAGGCCGTCACTGGTTAGTGCTCGTGGCATGGTGATCAACTGCTGTGCTAATGATTCAGTTGTTTGGTTAGTTTGATTCCACATTAACCTTCTTTTCAGACAAGTAGTAACCAGCTTGTGGTCCTTCTCTTTCTGGTTAACAGTCTTCTTGCGCTTCGTCGCTGGAGCGAATGTCTTCAGATGCTGCTGTCGACGTGGCGGGAGACATGTTGGTACTTTCAACAACCTGCTGGTGGCATATGCTATGAGCTCTTGCAGCCCAATGCCATAGAAACCCAGCATGTCTCCACGCTCGGCATCTGTTGCCATTCTCCCGGTGAACAAATTCTGTAGTTTCCTGGTGACGCCGGTTTTGAACAGATTGCTGGTCTGTATCAAACGTAAAATGCTCGCAACATTTTCGCTTCTTTCCTTTCCTTGTTTGGTCTCTTGTGTTTTTTTGCCCTTGCCTTCATCATCACAGTGCTCATCAGTGGTTGGCAGAACTTGTTCTTGGAACGCTCTCAACAGTGCCGCTCTGTGAGGTAGATAGTACGTAAGTCGATCAATCGATGCGGCTTCAGGGTGTACCATGGACATTTTCATGTCCTTGTTGATCTTCATCTCGTGGGCCTCATCCAATGCAACCGAATTGAAGTAAGTTCCATTGAGACTAACGGAGAAACAGCCACTCTGCAAACTTCTCAGGATGGACGGTGGCATTGACTGCAGGTGAGCTAAGTGCCGAGGAACAAGTCGTAGGTATGTAGTCCTGTCCAATGCATGGAATAGCGGTGCAGCCATCTTTATGGCTGCAATTCTGCAAGACCAATCACGACCACGAATTGCAGACCACAACGAAATGTAAGCAATTGCATCACGGAAATAAAACCTACGCCAAAATGACCACAGATCATCATCTTGCTGGTTTGCAAACTCTTCCAGCTCCTCCATTGTAGGTGTTTTGGAATGGATGTTGTTGTATTCTGCCAACATGCTGCGACCAATCGCTTCGTGTGCAAGCAGTATGAATTCATGTGTCTTTCTGAAAGTGCTACACCGTTCCATTGCACTAAGACCCTCGCCTTTCGCGCCCATTGCCTTGGCCATAGACTGCAGACCTGCGTCCCAATAAACTTTCATAAGAATAGGCTGAATCGCTTTCAAGGTGTGCCAATCACCTGGAAATGGCACTACCCATGATAGACTTTGCCCGTATTCTTCTTGAAGTTTGAGGAGGATGTCGTACGTTTTGCCGTCACCCACAACAAGCAAATGCATTAGACTCTTTCCAATGTCGTACGTTCTGTACAAATCATCAAGGATTGATTTTACTGTGTCTTTATTGTCTGCCGGTTTGTCCAGGATACCCAAGTACACAACATTTGCTGTTTCAGGGATTTCTCCACCTTGCTCCTGAAAGAACCCTTTCAAGCCAGAACTGCCGCTGGTTGAGATCAGGTGGGTGAACGCCTGCTGCTGTACATTTTTGATGCACTTGTCATCTTCGTCTGTCAATGTAAAATTGCGGATGCTCAAAACGGTGTGGCTGTACCATTTGTGAGCATCCGCGGTGGCATCTTTATTTCCTTCTTCGTGCTCAGGGTTGTTGGCCAACATGTGTGAGTTGCAGTTTGCGACTGGTGCATCCTCACCGTCACCTACATCGCAAACTGCACTCGACACAACAATAGCGGGTATTGCTGGCTCTGGGTTGGTGGTGCTCTCTTTTTGGGTGCGCCGCCGCTTAGCACTCGGAGCATCATGTTGCTTGCTCGCACCGTCATAACATTCAAATGGCAGTACCGTCTGCTGTGGTCCTTCGGCCTGGCCCTCCTTGTTGGTGGAGGGCTGGGGGTTTACATGTTGCACAGATGTGCCATGAAACCCCCTTTTTTGATCATGGCAATACATCCGCTTCCACGGCATGTCTTTATCGATGTTATCGATAGACACGAAGCTGATGCTGCCTAGCTGCATCTCAGCTTGGATCCCATTCCTCTGTCGTTCATCTACGACGTGCATTTTATACCTGCTGAATGTGTCCCTGCTGGCGGTAATGCCCAGCCTTGCCAGCATTCTAAGCAGCGTAGTGGAGTGACTGTAGGTCTCCACAACATCTGCGACTGCAAGCTGCAGCGGGTAGACGCACTGGGGTGTTGCAGCATGCAAGATGGCGGACAGCACCTGAATTGCACGCATGCATTTTGTCTGATTATACCTCGTTTGTGGCATTGCTGCGGGTGGTTCTTCACTTGTTCCATATAGTGATACCCAAATCCACTTCCATAGAGTTGGGTGAGTGGTCTGGATAACATTGGAAAAATTTAATTTGTAAAGAGCGGTATCGCTTTCAAACTCCTTTCCTGTGAATTCTTTTCCTTGTCGTTGTATAATTCTGTGCATTATTTCTGCTGTGGTTAACACTGCCCCGTCTTGTGCGATTCTTGTGTGTTGTTCAGGTACCGGATCAAGTTCCATGGCATCCGCTGCCAATGCAGCTTGACGCTGTTGAGCGAGAACATCATGCAGCACCTCTTGTGTATTGCAGCCTTTCCGCATAAGGAGAATGCCTCTCTTCTTTACGCTAGGGTGCACAACATTCATGTGATGTCCCAGTACTGCTGTTAGCTCGGCAAGGAGCCACTTGGCGGTTCGAGGCTCTGTCGCCACATGCTGATAGTGCTCATGTAGTGTTACAAGCAGCACTGCACTTGCATCTAGCAGGGCCTTTCCTGCTAGCACGATTGTGTTGGCCAGAGGATTATCCGGCATCTGCGCATGACGTGTGATCAGTGATTTGATTTTGTGGTCAGTGCTTGCACTGCCATCAATCTTTACCATTTCCAATTGTGCCTTGTAGCACTTTGTACAAAATACGTCACTTTCCGTTATTAATATGCCCTTTGCGCGCAGGTTTGCTGAGACGGCGCTATAGTGTGGACATTTCCGTTGTACTTGTTTGTCCATGACTGCTTTGCATTGTCCACAATGCCGTCGATACTGGCTGGGCGTGCATTTCTGAGTCTGCCCGGTACTCATGGTGTTTATAGTGACTCTGTGAGTGCAGTTTGCAAGTGTCCTACATATTGATATAAATAGAGAAAAAACAGACGTTGGAAAATGGGTCGGTGTGGTGTTATTCGGTCTTGGACACCAACGAGTGAACATATGCTAAAAGAAGAATACTCACTGTTGATGATGATGCAGTGTGTGTTACTACGCGTGCCTGGAATACCAGATGGCACTCCACTAAACTTCCGTGTGCCGAAATGCTGTAGATTCGACAGTCGAGGAAGACGTGACGTTTACACGGGTCAAGAACACCGCGCGTGCAAGCCTTCAAAACTGAGGGTAGAATTGTACCTTATACGGCGATAGACGGCGTATCAGGTCTGAACTCGAACGACAAAGGGACTTATATGGCACAATTGAATTGACCTCGTAATGACTATAAACCAGAAAATCTCAAGAATCGGCTCAAAAAGTTCGAAGTCCACTGATTCTGGAAAATAAAAAACACGGATAGAGAGCGATATTTTGAATCTGGCGCACGGACTGTTAGGGGCTGTCCAAGGTTACCAATAATATTTTCAAAACGAAAAGTTTTCGTTTGGGGGTGGGTGGGTTTGATAGAGTTTCGTTTTGAAAATAATTATTGAATGCAGATGGAGAATGCCCAGTTACTTCTGGGTGTCGAACATTGACATCAATATTTTATTGGAATTCGTTTTACCTGCAGAAAAGGTGGGTGGGTGGGTGGGGGCTGAAAAATACTAAAACATTTCGTTTTGCGAAAACAATCGGTAACCCCGGACGGCCCCTTAGCAAACAACGGTAACGCTATTCTTTACGGTACTCGTACCTTGATCATCCAAATAGCGTTGAAGCTGCAGCGTATAAACGTTATGGGGGCTGATTTATCGTTGTGACCAACGGTACGTGTTTTGGCCAAATATTGCATAGTCCGCACGCATTTCACCTTGTATCGCGTATATGGTGACAAAAATGGTTGTACCACGCGAAATCAGTGGCAACAGCGTACTAAAAATAGCGTGCATCTTGCTAAGGGCCTGGTCAGACTGCGGCAAATTTTGGTTGCCTGACGAAAACAGAACAGCGTCCAGAATTTGAATCGCGATCACACTACACATGTGGGGAGAGTGAAAATTCAAACTTCATTTCGAGCGTCAAGTGGTAATCTCCACGAACGATGTCAAATTCCTTCACCTTGGGGATCGCCAACACCTTCAGTGCAATCCTTGCAACCATCCTTATGAGTTTTGTTGCTGTCCGTGGCCAATTAGCTCCTCGATATCGAGATGAAAAAATCAGTGATTATCAGCGTCAATGGCGTATCAGCGTCAAATCCTGTTTGGAGCGGAAAAGCGTGGTCCGTTCTTGCTTTTTTTTTGGAGCGTCAACTCTCGCTTTTGCCGCTCTGGCGGCAAGTTACTATGGAGATTCGGATTATAATCCTAGGATTATTTCGATTTTGCCGCAGTCTGACCAGGCCCTAAAGGTCGAACCCAAATCACGGTATTTTCCCCCTTACGATAATACCGTTACAACATAACGTTTTTTGCTAAGGGTGTCTAATAACGTGAAGCAACTTGGAAGAATGGGTATGCATGCGAAGTGTATGGGGGAATGCATGTAGGGCGATAGTGCGGGTTCGAATCCCAGGATATGCCTGAAAAAAAAATAGGAGAATTGAAAAAATTATAACATCCTATGCTTTTTTGCCGTCAGATACGGATAGCGCCAGGCGTGACATATAACATAAACAAACAAATGTATGCGAAGTGTATCGGGGGATGCATGCAGGGCGCGCGATAGTGCGGGTTCGAATCCCAGGTTATGTCTTAAAAAAAAGGATTTTTTAAAAGAATTTATAACATCCCTATGCTTTTTTTTGTCTAGGTCATCAAGGCAAAAAAAGCATAGCGTAGGGCCCTGAGCTTCCAAGCTCTCTCGTTATTCCAGTACTGACGTACAACTCGGGTACGTGGGGGGTCAGTGTGACAGTTCTGTCTCGCCTGGATTCCTTCCACCGCCGTCAGCTAAGGTCACTCATCGGTGTGAAATGGCCACAAATAATTTAGAAAAGCGATCCTGTCAGCTTTTCTATTATTGTGTTCACATGGCAGAAAAAACGACATCGCTATGCTACGTAAGTTTCTACGTAAGGTGCTCGGTATTTCACTTAGGCTACGTAAGTCTCTACGTAAGGTGCTCGGTATTAGATATACCAACGCTTGGTAGCCGTGTGCTGTGCACGTGCACGGCAGACATTGTGTTCAGTGCATGCAGTCCGCGGATCCGTGTTCGGATGTGCATGCGCGAAGAACTTCCTTCTTTGGAACTGCTTCTTGCATGAGCTGTTTCGGATATTTCGTCTCATGGCCTGGCTTATTTCGTTTCGGCGCTGCTGAGACCTCCTTTCGCGGAATATTACTCAATGACAGGTGAGTTGACCAGTTGCCTTTGATTCATTTTGCTTGTGTTGACTCTTTCATTCACGAAAAGTGTGCTGATTTTGGGGCGGAGTGCAATAAATAATGGAAAAGTTGACAGGATCTCTTTTCTAAATTTTGCTTTTCTGCTGCCGAGCTGCGAGGCCTCCTTTTACGGAATACTCGATGACAGGTGATCTCTAAGTTTCCTTCGATTCATTAATTTTGCTTATGTTCACCTTACATTTACGGAAACGTGTGCTGATTTTATTCGGATTTAGATCCATTTTTATATCTTTGCCCCTGTCTACAGTGTGCGAAAAACGCGAGTTCAACTTCTTGACGGTAAGGCTTATGTAAGATGTGTTGTCGAAATACTCATATTCATTGTACATTGGTACGTTACAAGTAAGGCACTGGTCAGTGGCATACTATCGTTGGCAGTTCCCAATCTGGAGGGAAAGGTTCAAGTATCAATTGACCGAGTTTGCAAAATAAATTCGCATATCAGGGGAAATCTCTATTGTGGACGGGACAGTAACTTGTTTGTTTCATACGAAACAAGCCAATGGGTGCAGTCTCGCCTCGTGAAGAGTACCGCCGAGATTGCACTGCCCCAAATAAAGTTTTGTGCCGCTAAAGCAAGAATTACGATCTGCAATCTGTTTGTAGTATCTGTAAGAATGTGGAGTACATGTATCGTACTTTCTCTGTTGCTGTTTCAGTTGCCGTCATGTTCCTAAAGAAATGTTCAGTAGAGAGGTTCTGCAAAACTAAAATTCGAACGATGTTTCGCGACAGTCCTTGCGAAAGTGTGTGCGAATTTTTGCACGAACTTTGCGTTCTGCACATTTTCGTAGTTTGCGCGGGCCAAGTGCTCGTACGCCATGACCCGATCTCACGAAATTTCCTACGACAGTTCATTTCGTGTTCCCTGGAAGTTTCGCGTCCAAAGGTGCGAAGTTTCGCACTTCATGATGTAGAGCGAAAGTTTGTACGCATTTTCGTTTTGCAGAATCTCTCTAGTGACTCAATTGTTTCATACGAGACGAGTCGGTGTGGCTTAGAATCTTTCACTGTAGAAGAAATCTATTCGTATGTCTATTGGAGTTATAATTGTATTCTCTGGTTATAAAATAGGTTAAGCTCACAGAATAAATACCATCGGTCCCTTGGCCTTGGTGTTCGTCCTAAAGAGGTTCGACTGGATATCATTCATACTCACCAAAAGATGTGTAAGATTTTATTATTGTGGAGTGCCTTGTTTATCTCTCAGTACATCCAACCATAGCCTTGCCCCTTTTCTCCTCAGGATCAGTGAAGTTGTTGGAACGAGGTTTTGGACTCAGCAATGTATTCGTTTACATTTTAATACATGTTTATTGTTCCTCCTTTGCTGTGTTGTTTTAGAAAATCGTGGACTAACAGTTTGAAGTCATTGAACTACTTCCAAAAGTTGTATCGGCATCAACAGGATTACCATTTCAGTGCAATATGATGCAGGATGATCTTATCACGATAACCCATGATTATAAACCATTATGAACACAGAATCAACAAAAACATCTGCGACACTCAACTGGCTACATTTCTCAAATAAATCTGATCGAGGGTGGAGAAATCTGAAAGGCAAGACAATTTTATGACAGTCATGAAATTCTGCAACAGCAAGTTGCAACATGCACAGAATGACCTCCGTATAAAAAAAGTATCACCACCACCAGACCACGACTCACATGTTTCCCCGCCGAAGATCATGCATTATGCTAATGCCATTTTCTGCAAGAAAAGGCTTGCACATCATGCGTATAATACGGTATTGATGTGAAGGCCATCATTTCCCAGTAGGGCAGTCCATTAATTGGTGACAGAAAAAAACAAAAGAAATTATAGCAATAAAAACTGCTTTATGGCAGTTTTCTAAAAAACGTTATTGTGTTCTAGTCCATGGACGTCCGGACCCCGTCTAAAAAGTAAGAAATTAACGAAATGTGATAGCCGAAAATTATAATTTCACACAAAACCTCACAATAATCACACACAGAATGAAAAGCTTCATGTACCGTAGAAGACCTTTCTTCTCGTGATCCTCTTTCCTATGCATGCATGTTGCCAATTGTTGGTGCAGTACAAGTTTAGTGTTGAAAGCAGCATTTCAAGTGTTGTGATTATTGTGAGGTTTTGTGTGAAATTTTAATTTTCGGCTATCACATTTCGTTAATTTCTTACTTTTTAGACGGGGTCCGGACGTCCATGGACTAGAACACAATAACGTTTTTTAGAAAACTGCCATAAAGCAGTTTTTATTGCTATAATACCGAATGATGCTCTCTATGCCAGATGCGAAGCTGAACCCTTGAGTGTCATGGTCAAGAGATCACGCTGGAGGCTGTTTGGCCACATCCTGCGGATGGCGGATGAATCCCCAGCTGTTATGGCTATGTTCGCGTACTTCGCCAATCAGCAACAGCAATGCTGGAGGGGTTGACCGCGGACGACCCTGCCGCAGGCATTGGTGGGAGATCTGCGCCAAGCCAATGCTGGATTGCTCCGGAACCTAGACACTCTGCAGAGCCTGCGAGCCATTGCCCATGACCGACCCGCATGGCGAGATCTATGCATGAAGATCTGTACATCGTGACATTCCGACAGATCCTGAAACAGTCAAACTCAGGAAATAGCACTATTATTATCACTCAGGCTGGAATATTCAATGACATATAGACATATTATTCATAAATGACCTACCTGGTATCTTCAATACCCATGAGCTACATGATAATTATATCATTATAATTATCATCGTTCTAGCTCAATTTCTTTCCCCTGTCATAGTCCTGTTTATCATGTTCAGCATAAGCGAAGTTGTGGATCATGCTTGCATGGTTGACTCCAACGCGTACATGCAAGTAATAATAACAATAATCTAAAATATAGCTCAAAGGATACTCAGAGTGTCGTTTTGTTCCCCCGCGCTCTCAGCCTTGCTTACAAGTTACATCAGGCTACATGTACTTGGTCAAAGTGAGCCTCTGTGACTACAGACAGAACAGAATGTCAGTGCAGTGATTTACAGGCTCACTCCGTCATGTTCGTTTGACCTCTTCAGTTCAGAGCGACTTCGACTTCAACAGCAGAACATTTAGAAAAGCGATCCTGTCAGCTTTTCTATTATTGTGTTCACATGGCAAGAAAAACGACACCGCTATGCTACGTAACTTTCTACGTAAGGTGCTCGGTATTTCACTTAGGCTACGTAAATCTCTACGTAAGGTGCTCGGTATTAGATCTACCAACGGGTGGAAGCCGCGTGCTGTGCACTGCACGGCAGACATTGTGTTGCAGTGCAGTCCGTGTTCGGATGTGCATGCGCAAGGAACTTCCTTCTTTGGAACTGCTTCTTGTATGAGCTGTTTCGGATATTTCGACTCCTGGCCTGGCTTATTTCGTTTCGGCGCTGCTGAGACCTCCTTTCGCGGAATATTACTGACAGGTGAGTTGACCAGTTCCCTTTGATTCATTTGCTTGTGTTCACTCTTTCATTTACGAAAAGTGTGCTGATTTTGGGGTAATGCAATAAATAATGGAAAAGCTGACAGGATCTCTTTTCTAAATAATTTAGCTTTTCCGCTGCCGAGGCCTCCTTTTACGGAATACTCGATGACAGGTGATCTCTGAGTTGACCGGTTTCCTTCGATTCATTTGCTTATGCTCACCCTTTCATTTACGGAAACGTGTGCTGATTTTATTCGGATTTAGATCCATTTTTATCTCTTTGCCCTTGTCTACAGTGTACGAAGAACGCGAGTTCACCTTCTTGACGGTAAGGCTTACCGGTATGTTAAATGTGTTGTCGAAATACTCATATTCATTGTACATTGGAACGTTACAAGTAAGGCACTGGTCAGTGGCATACTATCGTTGGCAGTTCCCAATCTGGAGGGAAAGGTTCAAGGACCCATTGACCGAGTTTGCAAAATAAATTCGCATATCAGGGAAAATCTCCATTGTGGAGAGGTTCAGTAAACTTGTTTGCTTCATACGAAACAAGCCAATGGGTGCAGTCTCGTCTCGTGAAGATCTCGTACTTGTATGATTGGATTTGTTTACTTGAGTCTGGGCTGTTTGATTTATTATTTGTGAGTACCGCCGAGATTGCACTGCCCCAAATAAAGTTTCGTGCCGCCAAAGCAAGAATTACGATCTGCAATCTGTTTGTAGTACCTGCAAGAATGTGCTGTACTGCCTGTGCATGTATCGTACTTTCTCTGTTGCTGTTTCAGTTGCCGTCATGTTGCTAAAGAAACGTTCAGTAGAGAGGTTCTGCAAAACGAAAATTCGAACGAAGTTTCTCGACAGTCCTTGCGAAAGTGTGTATGAATTTTTGCACGAACTTTACGTTCTGCACATTTTCGTAGTTTGCGCGGGCCAAGTGCACGTACGCCATGACCCGATCTCACGAAATGTCCTACGAGTACGACAGTTCATTTCGCGTTCCCTGCAAGTTTCGCGTCCAAAGTTGCGAAGTTTTGCACTTCATGGCAATGAACGAACCTTTTTACGCATTTTCGTTTTGCAGAACCTCTCTAGTGACTCATTTGTTTCATACGAGACGAGTCAATGAGTTGGTGTGGCTTAGAATCTTTCGCTGTAGAAGAAATCTATTCGTATGTCTATTGGAGAAATAATTGTATTCACTGGTTATAAAATAGGAGGGGGAAGACAAACTCACAGAATAAATACCATTGGTCCCTTGGTGTTCGTCCTAAAGAGGTTCGACTGGATATCATTCATACTCACCAAAAGATGTGTAAGATTTTATTATTATGGAGTGCCTTGTTTATCTCTCAGTACCTCCAACCATAGCCTCGCCCTTTTATCCTCAGGATCAGTGTAGTTGTTGGAACGAGGTTACGTAATGTATTTGTTTACATTTTAATACATGTTTATTGTTCCTCCTTTGCTGTGTTGTTTTAGAAAATCGTGGACTACCAGTTTGAAGTCATTGAACTACTTCCAAAAGTTGTATCGACATCAACAGGATTACGATTTCAGTGCAATATGATGCAGGATGACCTCATCACGATAACCCATGATTATAAACCATTATAAACACAGAATCAACAAAAACATCTGCGACAAGTACCTGGTTACATTTCTCAAATAAATCTGATCGAGGGTGGGGAAATCTGAAATATCTGAAAGGCAAGACAATTTTATGACAGAGTCATGAAATTCTGCTACAGCAACATGCACAGAATGACCTCCGTATAAAAAAAGTATCACCACTGTCCACCACTACTCACATGTATCCCCGCAGAAGAACATGCTAGTGCCATTTTCTGCAAGAAAAGGCTTGCACATCAATGCGTATGATACGGTGTAATTGACATGATGTGAAGGCCATCATTTACATAATTATTGATATAGGGCATTCCATTGGTGACAGAAAAAACAAAAGAAATTATAGCAATAAAAACTGCTTTATGGCAGTTTTCTAAAAAAAGTTTTTGTGTTCTAGTCCATGGACCCCGTCTAAAAAGTAAGAAATTAACGAAATGTGATAGCCGAAAATTAAAATTTCACACAAAACCTCACAATAATCACATACAGAATGAAAAGCTACATGCAGAAGACCTGTAAAAAGGCCCTAGGCCTGGGACTGCCGTATTCAAAATTTAATAATAATAAGACCTTTTCCCCTCGTGATCCTCTTTCCTATGCATGCATGACATGCATGTTGCCAATTGTTGTGCAGTACAAGTTTAGTGTTGAAAGCAGCATTTCAAGTGTTGTGATTATTGTGAGGTTTTGTGTGAAATTTTAATTTTCGGCTATCACATTTCGTTAATTTCTTACTTTTTAGACGGGGTCCATGGACTAGAACACAATAACTTTTTTTAGAAAACTGCCATAAAGCAGTTTTTATTGCTATATTACCACTGAATACCAGTGCCCCAGACAACACCGACACTCTGCTTTTCTTTCTTTCGCCTCGTCTCTCTTGTCTCTCTCGTCTCTCTTGTCTCTCTCGTCTCTCTTGTTGCATGATGTATAATACATGGTACTGTACTAGATAAACCTTGATTCATATCCGGTCTGTGTACTAGTATGTGTGTGTGTATGTGTGTGTGCGTGTGTGTGTGTATGTGTGTGTGCGTGTGTGTGTGCGTGTGTGTGTGTATGTGTCTTCAAGGTACCAGTGCATCCAGTGTACGCTTCTATCAAATTAAGCAGCGTGCTATCTGCATGATTGTATATTACTGGTTGCTCCATCAAGAGTAGCCTACTGTCCGGTGTACCATGTACATTGTAGCATTGTAGGTACAGTGTAACTGTCTTGGCCGTTTTATGCCCATGTACTCCGCGTGATGTAAACCAGGTGTGCATTGGTGGTCGATTCACATGGCTTCGCCAGTTGTGTGGATTAGACAGTAACTATCTGGCGCGAGTCTTGATCTGTCTGGCAGTGCCGGATCTGGCTGAGGATCATAGCCGTGCGTCGGACGACAGAGGTGACTTGCGGTGACCAGCGAAGATTTTCGTCCAGAGTGACTCCTAGGTAGCGAGCCGTACTGGGCTGGACAAGAGGCGTGCCAATTAGGCACTGGCGGATAATGCCGGCAGAAAAATTGGCAGAATTCGGTACTTTTTTCTGGTAAGTTTCATGCACGTTTGATATGTGGATAAACCGATAAAGAAATGGAGGAGAATTCGAGGAATTGCCCGTCATAAGGTTTGTATGGTTCTGCCAATTTCACTGCTTTTCGAGCAGAGTCTGCCACCTTTTCGAGCATTATCCGCCAATGTCTACCTGCCGTCCAGCTTTGATTGCAAGCACTTTCGTCTTTCCTGTGTTGAGGATAAGCCCTCGAACAAAAACGAATTTTAGTACGTAACAAGTCTGCTGGTGGAGTGATCTAATTTATTTACAATGTACAACGAAAGATTTCGTGAACGACAGTTTCAACTTACACAGTACTCTGTGAGTTTTAACGTACAGTAGGTCCAGGACTTAGCAGTGGTCTGTCGACCTTGAATGCATGGGTTCTTTACTTTGTCCTTGCGTCTACTACTAACATGGTCTACGGGCCGAGTTTGGTAGATCTACGGAGCTGAGTCTGTAGACTGTACACGCGCACGTACACGCGCACGGCCGGTGTACATGTATGTCACCATGGTGCGAATATGCAGCCTTGACCGGTATAAAAGCGCTACCCAACAGATGTTAGATTGGAGTTGCGTCGCACAGCTCAGGTGTGCGCGTCCAGTCGGCTGGTTCTCGCCGGGCGTCTGGATGTGTGTGCATGTGTGAGGGTTGTGCGAGCAGCACCTCAGAGAAGCTAACCCGGGCCCCGCGTACACATAACAAAAGCGCTGCCCCTGGTTGCGTGATGGAAAGGCTTCTCTTAAAGCAACCACCCACGTGCGCGGCTCGGTAGATGTGGTAGTCGTATGGGCTACCACAACATTTTTTATTCAGAATCAGACGGTTGAGGGAGAATGAAGTTTAAGACACCACTGCAGCTGTAAATATGGTGGTAAAGACACACCTGGCAATATGGCGGTAAACACACGCCTGCCCACACACGCTCTCTAAGACTAAATCTAAGCAAAGGTTGAAGGAGTTGAAAATGGAAGTCTGAGGAAACAAAAATGACTGCGGACACCAGGACTGGAACCAGGGACCCTTGCTTATGGCCAGCGATGCTCTGCCACTAGGTTATGGTGTTGTCGTCATCCCAGCAGCGACTGTTCAACATTTTCTTCAGACTTTGAACAATAATCTTTGTTTGTACTGAAGTACAGTCAAACCTCTTTAGGATGAACACGAAGGGACCGGTGGTATTTGTTTGCAATAACCGGAGTTCTTCCTATCCGTATGTTATACCCAGTGAATACTCAGTGTGTCATCCAATACGGTTATGGATGCTAGTTCTTCTAAAGCGAACGTTTGTCTTATCCGTGTTCTTCTTAACCAGGTTTCACTGTATATCTTTGTGTTTCTTTGACTTTGCTTACACGTAGTACAGTAGAGGGTAACATCAGGTCTACCACGCAGATGAAGCCTCACATGATTATCTTTACTTATAAAAGAGAGGCACCTGTGACGTGTGTCTGTGTGTGTGTGTGTGTGTCACGCTCCTTATAAAGAAGAGGCACCTGTGACGTGTGTTTTTGTGTCACGCTGAAGCGCTGCGGAGCAGCGCTGCCCTGAGCACGCGAAGCGTGCGAACAGTGTAGCACAGTGTAGCTAGCGGCCGCAGAAGCACTGAGCACGCGAAGCGTGCGAATCGTGTAGCTAGCGGAAGCAGCCACAGAAGCACTGAGCACGCGAAGCGTTCGAATCGTGTAGCCACCACCACGTGCTGAGCACGCGAAGCGTGCGAACAGTGTAGGTACGGTGGTAGCGCTTATACTAACATACATAGCAGACACGATCAGTACGAGTAGCAGCCGCGCGCAGAAGCACTGAGCACGCGAAGCGTGCGAATCATGTAGCCACCTAGCCTAGGCCATAGGCATAGGCCATAGCCTAGGTAGCACTAGCAGCCGCACAAGCGCTGCGGACCACGTGAACCGTAAACGTACGCGTTCTCTGCAAATAGAAACATCTGCAACATAAGGATACAAAAGATCTGCACTGACTGCACTCTGCATCTAATCTGCGGTGAAGAGCGCATCGCACTTTTGTTCGTAAAGTTTATGAATTTTTTGAGCCGCTTCATCCGCCACCAGGTGATGGACAACCCTGACCAGCCTCCCGAAGGCGTAACAGACGTCCCTCCTTCTCCTTCCAACGATGAAGAACCTCCCTCACCAGGACTTCAGCGGTCTGGCCACCACCACGTGCTGAGCACGTGTGCTGTTCATGTACTTGCTTCACCCGCATGCCACATTCGGCCAGGCAACGCTGGCGGGGGTGCTGCTAGTCATGTATAATTATTATTGGGCTTAGTTCCCGTTTATTGTGCGAATTAAAATAAACCAACCAACCAACATGATGCGTATAGGAATGCCTCCCCAGCGCCCCGCTCTGGCCAATAGTACTGGTCAGTGGCTGCTTCAACGTTTTTGTTTTCGTGCAGTGCTGACTTCGGCAGTAGCACGAGTCACAGCTGACCGGTAGTTACTTGGCGGCTAACTGCGTTCTGGGTATAGCGGTGCAACGCCTTCGCTGCAAGATAGGATCGTTACAAAATGTAGTAAGTAAAGTACCGACTTCACTTGAAGCCAGTACCGGTATGTGACGTGGACACTATCATCTGAGTGTGACAACGGTTTCAATCGTGTGGTTGAAGTCAACTGTTACTTTAGGCGCTGATACATGTACGCTCATGGATATGCTCATTCTGTCGTGGTTGGCGCAGTTACCATGGTTACTATAGTACATAATTAAACATAACCCATGCTTTGTTGAAACTGTACGACACTTCCAAGGGTAGCATTTAACACAATCAGAAAACGTCAACATGACTTAGTGCTCTTCTTAAGCAGACTACCCAAATAATAATAATAATAATAATAATAATAATAATAATAATAGTTACAGTTCGCATGTCACTCATGGAAGGATCCATGGGCTTAAGGTGGCAGACTACCCAAAAATTCGCTGAAAAATCGAATTTGTAAATTCATATTGAGTGCTACGTCAGTTGAAAGAGAACGAATAGCTGCAAATTCTCTGAAAATTGTGTCCCTATCTGACCAGCCGTTCAAGAGTTATGGCCGAAAATGTGCCCTTGCAAGGAAAGATTTTTTTGTTGCATGCTGTCATTTGTTGGCAGCACTGTATTTGAATGTGAGCAGACCGTGCGCAACTTGTCGTATTATGGAAACACGCGAAAGTGTGCAGAATTTTGCCCCAAGTCCAAAAAAGTCCAAAAAATCACGTTAAAAAACCACGTATTGGGCTGCACGGCGGCGGGCGAACGCCGTGCAGCAGGACTTTTGCCAGCACCCTCGTGACGTTGCAGATATGTGGCTTGATTATTGTAGTTGACGTTGATTTAGTGACTTTGGCAAGTTTGAGTCGTGTCAAGAAGTCAGGTAGGATTCAGTACTAGGCAGTAGTGAAACGTGAGTGGCAGTCTTTGCCGGTTTCTGAGGGCATCCTGGATTTGGTGTGCAGCGCTGTGGAAATGGCTTGCTGTGGAGGTCCCAGCACTGGATGTTGTATCAAAGGTACGACCTCGTAGCACACCCTAAACCTAAAAAATTCAAAAATTGACTTGGGTCTGTGAGAGTCCGCGAGAGAACGCCCACTCGTTCCGTTGTGACAGATTCCAGGGCCACGTTGAGGGGCCCTACCCCACCACCCATGGCTGCTTCTGGACTTGTTTTAGGTTTGGGTCCCGCGCACGGACAGAATGGGCATGAAAATGTGAAAAAAAATGTAAATGCATTTGTTTGGCTCCTGGGTGGCTCGCACACCGTGGCACTATGCCGGAAATTTGAGTTTTTCCGGCCTGGAAAGCCTGTCAGTGAGGCGCAAGAACTTGTAAATCATGTCCTGAGGGCCAGCATAGTGGCAGGAGTGTGTGGTCAAAATTTCACTCAAATCCATTGAGAAACACCAAAGTTACGGTCAATTGAATGCCATATGAAATTTATGGGTAGGCTGCCCCCTTAACGCATCTGTCAACGAAATCCAGGCAGAAGAGCCGACAAAAGGCATCTCATTATTGTTAGAACGTATCGCAGTAAGAACAACTACGCAAGCGCAGCACATTTTCCACAAGCATCAGCCATTCTTTCTTGTCTAGAGCCAGTTCAAAACAGTCAGAAATATCAATATTGGCGTGCTTTAGATCACTTTTAATATTGTCAATCCATCTGAGATGGGGTCGGCCAAAAATTCGCTGAAAAATCGAATTTGTAAATTCATATTGAGTGCTACGTCAGTTGAAAGAGCATGAATAGCTGCAAATTCTCTGAAAATTGTGTCCCGAGCTGACCGGCCGTTCAAGAGTTATGGCCGAAAATGTGCCCTTGCAAGGAAAGATTTTTTTGTTGCACGCTGTCATTTGTTGGCAGCACTGTATTTGAATGTGAGCAGACCGTGCGCAACTTGTCGTATCATGGAAACACGTGAAAGTGTGCAGAATTTTGCTCCAAGTCCCAAGCTTCGCCCGCCGCCGTGCAGCAGGACTTTTGCCAGCACCCTCGTGACGTTGCAGATATGTGGCTTGATTATTGTAGTTGACGTTGATTTAGTGACTTTGGCAAGTTTGAGTCGTGTCAAGAAGTCAGGTAGGATTCAGTACTAGGCAGTAGTGAAACGTGAGTGGTAGTCTTTGCCGG
This sequence comes from Sycon ciliatum, assembly GCF_964019385.1. Lineage (NCBI taxonomy): Eukaryota > Metazoa > Porifera > Calcarea > Leucosolenida > Sycettidae > Sycon > Sycon ciliatum. The sequence goes on from NC_088655.1 coordinate 11,920,474, forward strand.
TTTCTGAGGGTATCCTGGATTTGGTGTGCAGCGCTGTGGAAATGGCTTGCTGTGGAGGTCCCAGCACTGGATGTTGTATCAAAGGTACGACCTCGTAGCACGTGCTAAACCTAAAAAAATCAAAAATTGACTTGGGTCTGTGGGAGTGTGTGAGAGAACGCCCACTCGTTCCGTTGTGACAGATTCCAGGGCCTCGTTGAGTGGCCCTACCCCATCACCCATGGCTGCTTCTGGACTTGTTCTAGGTTTGAGTCCCGCGCACGAACAGAAAGAGCACGAAAATGTAAAAAATATTGTAAATGCATTTGTTTGGCTCCTGGGTGGCTCGCACACCGTGGCACTATGCCGGAAATTTGAGTTTTTCCGGCCTGGAAAGCCTGTCAGTGAGGCGCAAGAACTTGTAAATCATGTCCTGAGGGCCAGCATAGTGGCAGGAGTGTGTGGTCAAAATTTCACTCAAATCCATTGAGAAACACCAAAGTTACGGTCAATTGAATGCCATATGAAATTTATGGGTAGGCTGCCCCCTTAACGTGGATAACACGGTAGCATGAACTCCATGATGGGGAAAACCGGCAATTCAAACACGGAGCCATCAGTCAACATCTCTGTTACATAGGCTTTCCCCACATCGGCCCGTTTTTTCGCTAAGCTCAAAACTACATCAGTTTCGGCTGAAAAATCAGCTGATTGTTCGAAAATTGGCTGCAAAATTGGAATAATATTATATTGGAAAATCGACTACAAGAATTGTTGGCATACTGGCTTCAAAATTGGTGAGATATTGGAAATACAGCTCTGCTAGAAGGAGTAGACATCAACTGTTACTGTACGTTGTACTACTAATATTTTACTAGTAACGTTCTTACTAATGGCTAGTGTTTGTTTGAGAGGAGGTCAAAGGACACGAGTCACACGACCTCAACACACTAGTAGTAGTACTGTTGTTGGACACTGACAAGTACTGAAGTAGAGAGCTCGAGCGGTCATGCTTGCAGCAACATCATTCGCTCGTAAACGCACTTTGCAACAACATTTGGTAGATTTTCGGCGATTCTCAAAGGAGCCCTCCAAAATCGGCGAAAAGCTCAGCGATTTTCGATAAGTCTCGTTTTCGGCGAATTATTCGGCCGGCCGATTTGGGGAAGTCTATCTTTGTAGCTTCCAGCTTACATGTATACATGTAGGAGCCGGAAACCAGAACGTAGGCGAGTCCTGAACTGATGCCACTCAGCTCCACTAGACTGCAAAGGTGCCAAATTTCCCGATCAGCCGGGACATCTCCCAATTTTGTTTCTGTTTTTGAACAGTCAATCAGCTCTCAAAGATACGATTCGGCGATACAGTGTTGTAGCCGCTCTTTCCATGCGACCACTTGCGGACAGTACAGCTCGCACGAACATCGCATACTGCACCTCTCTCACTCTCTCTTCATACCAGGGAGGACTCCCTGCTTCATACCATCTTCTCTCTTCCTCTGCTTGACGCCGATAGACAGTGGTGTGTGTTTCAGATCCATTTTGAGCGTGCGTGAGGAACCCGTATATCAAGTAAAGGACATGTACGCTCAAATTCAAAACGACTGCCCCACAAACCACTGACCGCGACATCAAGCCGCGCATGCTCGTCCACGATGGCGGACCTAGTGCTTAGTACCTCATCCGCCATACAGTTGCTATTGCTGTGGCTGAGTTCAGGTGCGTGTACATGTGCATGTACCGTATTTTCCGGAGTATAGTGCGCACTTTAGATGTGTTATTTTAGGCCATAAATCGCAGGCGCGCACTATGCTCCGAATATGAAATGCATGTACTTCAATGAAGATTGAAGTGCGCGCCCCCAATGAAGATTGGGGGTGCGCGTTATACAAAGGTGCGCACTATACTCCGAAAAATACGGTATTGCACATTAACAAAGTGTCTGAACTGAAGTCCTTGCTGCAAATAGTGCTCAATGCCTCAAAAACGGCAGAGCGTACTACACAAGGCAGAACAACAGAGACCAAAAATCCTGCTCGTTACTCCGAGTTTCGTGTTTCAATAACACGAAACTCGGAGGAACGAGCAGGATTTTTGGTCTCTGTTGTTCTGCCTTCAAAAAGGCTTGTGTACATTTACATGTATATGTAGAAGCAACGTCACCAGTGCATGGTCGCCCTGGACGTACTTCATCAACGAGTTACGTCACCAGTGCATGGTCGCCCTGGACGTACTTCATCAACGAGTTACGTCACCAGTGCATGGTCGCCCTGGACGTACATGTACGTGCATGTGATTGGTGTATGTCACCATGGCACCATGGCGAGCAGCCTTGCCAGGTATAAAGCCGCTGTCCAACAGAATACCAGGTTGGAGTTGCGTCGCACAGCTCAGGTATGCGTGTCCAGTCGGCCGGCTCGCGACGGGCGTCTGGATTCGAATGAATGAGGGATGTGCGAGCGACGCCAGGGAAGCTCACCGGGCCGCGCACACCTAAACAAGACTATGTTCACGCCGTTGGTTGTCGGCGTGATGGCCAGGCTTCTCTAAAATAATTGCAACCACCCCCGTGCGCGGCTCGGTCGATGTGGCAGTCGTATTGGCTGCTGCTATTCTTTTTTCTATTTTTTCTCCTTGCTACGTCCAGCCGCCGAGGACCACTTCAGGCACAACACCAGCCTGTCCTCACAGATATGGGCACAGGTTGTTATGCGGCGCGGGTGGGAATGCTGCCCATCTCCCCTCTTATCTGGTCACTGGCTGCTGTTTCAACAGTTTGCTTTCGTGCGCTGCTCACTCCGGCACTCGCGAGCCACAGCTTACTTGACGGCTGGCTGTTTTCTGGACGTGCTGGTGTATTTGATTGGTCCGATAATTCCGTAGCCTTCCTTCCAGCATCGTGACTTTGTGCACGATACGGTAGGACGCATGACCTCTCCAGCAGAAACCACACGGCCGCCGGTGGCGAAAGGGTTGGTGCGGCCGCATGGGCGTCTTCCCCCACAATTCGACGCGACGCGCTGTAGTTACTTAGCTGGAGATGTGCTGACGAAAACTTGCCGTGGTCTGCCCAAAGCCACTGGCAGTCTGGTAAAACAGCCCAGCCTCAGACTTGGCATACACCGTTCAACAGTCTGCTTGTGCTCTATGACCATTATTATAATTACATACCAACTCATTGCCATCATGTCAGAAGCAAGTCGACGGGCATGCCGGGTTTTCTCTTTGTCTCATGCGATCACCATTCATTTAGTGTGTGGTTGGTTGGTTGCTGTACATGTATTTGCCTTCTCAGAACCACATCAGCACCAAGACCAAAAGTCTTGTATCAAAACGAGCATTGGCACCTGGTGGCAGTGATGAGTTGATGAGGAGATGGAGGTGCGCGTGTGTGTGTGTGTGTGTGTGTGTGTGTGTGTGTGTGTGTGTGTGTGTGTGTGAGAGAGAGAGAGAGAGAGAGAGAGAGAGAGAGAGAGAGAGAGAGAGATAGAGAGAGAGAGAGAGAGAGAGAGAGAGAGAGAGAGAGAGAGAGAGAGAGAGAGAGAGAGAGAGAGAGAGAGAGAGAGAGAGAGAGAGGAGAGAGAGAGAGAGAGAGAGAGAGAGAGAGAGAGAGAGAGAGAGAGAGAGAGAGAGAGAGAGAGAGAGATAGAGAGAGAGAGCGAGCGAGAGAGAGAGAGAGAGAGAGAGAGAGAGAGAGAGAGAAGAGAGAGAGAGAGAGAGAGAGAGAGAGAACATGCCCTGCTCTGCACGTTGTAGATAGGCCCGTTTCTTCTGTGCCTCATCACGAGACCACTGGGCAGGCACATCCGATGTCGACAACAAGTACGCCAAGGGTTGGGTGACCATCACATCAAAAATTTCGATCTGCTGTCCAGACCAGACGCCCCTTGCGCAGATGTCCAAAGAGTCCGAGCACTGGACAGCAGAACGACTGGCAGTGGCAGTGGTCAGTGGCGGTCGCCATGGTGAGAATATGCAGCCTTGAACGGTATAAAACCGCTATCCAACAGGTTATAAGGTTGTATCGGAATGATCGACGCCGTGCTGGCTCAGCGTCGCAATAAAATGGCAGCCAGATGTGGTAGTCGTATGGGCTACCACACCTTTTTATTTCTCTCTTCGAATATCCGTTACTAGTAAACACCGTAGGGTGTGCAGGCTCCACTGTAGCCACTTCATGTTTCACACCCTTATTTTATTATTTTTGGAAGAATTTGTAGCCAAGAGACCCCCGTTTTTGAGTACTGGTGTATACTTGTGTATCAGTACACAGTGCAAAGCCTGAGCAGACCAAAGACTAAGTGCTCTGAATACTGCCCAGAGTTTCTCCTTGGCGTCTAGTGAGTTATAGTCTTAGTGCAGTCTAGCAGACGGCAGCTGACAGGCACACACCACACACACACACACACAGTCACACACACACACACACCATTCGGCGTCGCAGATGCGGCCTCAGTTTATTCGAATACCGGTAGGCTGCACGCTGCCAACCTCTAGCCAGTGGCTCATTCAACAGTTTGTTGCGCGCGTGCCGCACTCACTGCTGTCCGCCCATCACGAGTCATAACTTACTTACTTGGAGTCATAACTTACTTACTTACTTACTTGGCGGCTGACTGCGTTCTGGACATACCGATGCAATGGCTTCGCACGATTACGGCGGGATCGTCAGAATGACCGACTCAGCAGAAGCAAGTGTTTTGTGCAATGAAACTGAAAGGAATTGAAGTAAAAATTTAGTTAGTTGTTTGCCATGTGCCCAGGGTTGTAGTGAACTTCAGGTCGATCCAATCAAATGATACCCGGGCCCGGGGGGGGTAGACCAGTAGGTCACGGAATATGCTCTGTGAGAACGAGGAAAATGACTGCGGTACCGTGCTTTGCTACCTACCGACTTGCACCTTCTGCCACAGCCACTATCGGAATGACAAAATACAAAAGCACAGCTTTCACACCATTTTGCAAATTTGTTAAAAAAATGTATGTCAGTGATAATGTCACACGAACTAAGAAGTGCAGTGAGAATATTACTACTATGATAGTAGGATACCCTGTAAGAAGGCCTTAGGCCTATGGGGATTGCCCTATCAAAAATTTAATAATAATAATAATAAAGAACTCTTCCTCTCCCCTCCTCCATGCGCTCTCACAGCCGACTCACTGCTACCCTCAGTAGCCATTACACACACCAACCAAGGAAGGGTTGCAGGTAGATACTGAAATTCCTCCTGACAGCTGTTTCGCCTTCATAAGGCTCATCAGAGAAGGTGATATTGAATAGGATGATATCAGGTGGAGATGGTCAGATTTATACTACAAAACATGGGCGCAAGATTATGGGCAAAGTGTGAGAATGAGAAGTTACAATTCTCCAGCGACACAGTGCCAGGGGTTCCAAGAAAATGGCAGGTGAGTAATCCAATCACAAGCTGCCAACCTCTCCAGCAACACAGTGCCAGGGGTTCCAAGAAAATGGCAGGTGAGAAATCCAATCACAAGCTGCTAACATTATGCTAACATTAATTTTCTAACGGCTAGGTGATAGTTTAAGAATTTTGGCGAGCCACCAAACAAAGTGAAAGAAAGTAGAGTACTAAGCGTGCAGTGCAGCAAAAGTTACAAAAAGTGCACACACGCATGAATGGACTGTAGTTACATGTAGATCCACTTTTCACTTGGGCAGTTCTCCAGCCAACCCTTCCTTGGTTGGTGTGTGTAATGGCTACTGAGGGTAGCAGTGAGTCGGCTGTGAGAGCGCATGGAGGAGAGGAGAGGAAGAGTTCTTTACATTTTATTGGCCGAATAGTACCGTTCACCATTTGAAATAATAATAATAATAATTTTAATATAGCTATGAATAGGATGAAGGCCGCAGACATCACGCAACTACGTTACTTGTTCGACATGTATTTACTGTGTATTTTATAACAAAAATATTATTGAAAACCCATAATCGATTTTCTTGTTCCTATCATCAGTGGGAAAAATACGGAACTAAGGATACAACCAAAGAAACTGAAGTTAAGTACTGTAAATAGAAATGTGTTAGAAATAACAACAAAATACAAGTGCAATAAAACCACTAGAGGAAACGCAAAAAGGTAACAAGATTACGTAACCAAAGGCGAGAAGGCGCTAAACGAAGTGTCAACCTACGAATACAACTTCAGTGCAACAACGTGCTCCTTCTGCTTACACAAAACAGGCTTATGAATACGTATACAGACTGCCTCAAGGACTTTCAACTGTTGGACATAACGCGCACGACACAGTACAGAAAAATGAGAGTCATCATACACACTAAGACAGTCAGGACGAGATAACAAGTGTAGATACACAGCTGACTTCTTACGATCAACACATTCATCCGCCTCATCTCGCTCCTTCCCACCCGACTCCTCCTCGTCCA
>NC_088655.1:11927060-12037221 GCF_964019385.1 Sycon ciliatum
CCCAGTCATCAGCATCCGTAGATGTGAAGGGGCCCAGGTTTCCGAGCAGCGCCATGATCCGATCTTCGTCGCCACTTGTTATATCGGGTTCAGCAAAGCACAATCACAGGGTCGGAGAAAACTACCATTACAAGTACATCTGGAAGAACAGTCCGAAAAGCAAGCAAGGCGCGGGAAAAGAACACCACTACCACTACCACTACCACTACCACTACTACTACTACTACTACTACTACTACTACTACTACTACTACTACTACTACTACTACTACTACTACTACTACTACTACTACTACTACTACTACTACTACTACTACTACTACTACTACTACTACTACTACTACTACTACTACTACTACTACTACTACTACACTACTACTACTACTACTACTACTACTACTACTACTACTACTACTACTACTACACTACTACTACTACTACTACTACTACTACTACTACTACTACACTACTACTACTACTACTACTACTACTACTACTACTACTACTACTACACTACTACTACTACTACTACTACTACTACTACTACTACTACTACTACTACTACTACTACTACTACTACTACTACTACTACTACTACTACTACTACTACTACTACTACTACTACTACACTACTACTACTACTACTACTACTACTACTACTACTACTACTACTACTACTACTACTACTACTACTACTACTACTACTACTACTACTACTACTACTACTACTACTACTACTACTACTACTACTACTACTACTACACTACTACTACTACTACTACTACTACTACTACTACTACTACTACTACTACTACTACTACTACTACTACTACTACTACTACTACTACTACTACTACTACTACTACTACTACTACTACTACTACTACTACTACTACTACTACTACTACTACTACTACTACTACTACTACTACTACTACTACTACTACTACTACTACTACTACTACTACTACTACACTACTACTACTACTACTACTACTACTACTACTACTACTACTACTACTACTACTACTACTACTACTACTACTACTACTACTACTACTACTACTACTACTACTACTACTACTACTACTACTACTACACTACTACTACTACTACTACTACTACTACTACTACTACTACTACTACACTACTACTACTACTACTACTACTACTACTACTACTACTACTACTACTACTACTACTACTACTACTACTACTACTACTACTACTACTACTACTACTACTACTACTACTACTACTACTACTACTACTACTACTACTAACTACTACTACTACTACTACTACTACTACTACTACTACTACTACTACTACTACTACTACTACTACTACTACTACTACTACTACTACTACTACTACTACTACTACTACTACTACTACTACTACTACTACACTACTACTACTACTACTACTACTACCACTACCACTACCACTACCACTACCACTACCACTACCACTACCACTACCACTACCACTACACTACCACTACCACTACCACTACCACTACCACTACCACTACCACTACCACTACCACTACACTACCACTACCACTACCACTACCACTACCACTACCACTACCACTACCACTACCACTACCACTACCACTACCACTACCACTACCACTACCACTACCACTACCACTACCACTACCACTACCACTACCACTACCACTACCACTACCACTACCACTACCACTACCACTACCACTACCACTACCACTACCACTACACTACCACTACCACTACCACTACCACTACCACTACCACTACCACTACCACTACCACTACCACTACCACTACCACTACCACTACCACTACCACTACCACTACCACTACCACTACCACTACCACTACCACTACCACTACCACTACCACTACCACTACCACTACCACACCACTACCACTACCTACTACTACACTACTACTACTACTACTACTACTACTACTACTACTACTACTACTACTACTACTACTACTACTACTACTACTACTACTACTACTACACTACTACTACTACTACTACTACACTACTACTACTACTACTACACTACTACTACTACTACTACTACTACTACTACTACTACTACTACTACTACTACACTACTACTACTACTACACTACTACTACTAACTACTACTACTACTACTACTACTACTACTACTAACTACTACTACTACTACTACTACTACTACTACTACTACTACTACTACTACTACTACTACTACTACTACTACTACTACTACTACTACTACTACACTACTACTACTACTACTACTACTACTACTACTACTACTACTACTACTACTATACTACTACTACTACTACTACTACTACTACTACTACTACTACTACTACTACTACTACTACTACTACTACTACTACTACTACTACTACTACTACTACTACTACTACTACTACTACTACTACTACTACACTACTACTACTACACTACTACTACTACTACTACTACTACTACACTACTACTACTACTACTACTACACTACTACTACTACTACTACTACTACTACTACTACTACTACTACTACTACTACTACTACTACTACTACTACTACTACTACTACTACTACTACTACTACTACTACTACTACACTACTACTACTACTACTACTACTACTACTTACCACTACCACTACCACTACCACTACCACTACCACTACCACTACCACTACCACTACCACTACCACTACCACTACCACTACACTACCACTACCACTACCACTACCACTACCACTACCACTACCACTACCACTACCACTACCACTACCACTACCACTTACTACCACTACCCACTACCACTACCACTACCACTACCACTACCACTACCACTACCACTACCACTACCACTCTACCACTACCACTACCACTACCACTACCACTACCACTACCACTACCACTACCACTACACTACCACTACTACTACTACCTACTACTACTACTACTACTACTACTACTACTACTACTACTACTACTACTACTACTACTACTACTACTACTACTACTACTACTACTACTACTACTACTACTACTACTACTACTACTACTACTACTACTACTACTACTACTACTACTACTACTACTACTACTACTACTACTACACTACTACTACTACTACTACTACTACTACTACTACTACTACTACTACTACTACTACTACTACTACTACTACTACTACTACTACTACTACTACTACTACTACTACTACTACTACTACTACTACTACTACTACTACTACTACTACTACTACTACTACTACTACTACTACTACTACTACTACTACTACTACTACTACTACTACTACTACTACTACTACTACTACTACTACTACTACTACTACTACTACTACTACTACTACTACTACTACTACTACTACTACTACTACTACTACACTACTACTACTACTACTACTACTACTACTACACTACTACTACTACTACTACTACTACTACTACTACTACTACTACTACTACTACTACTACTACTACTACTACTACTACTACTACTACTACTACTACTACTACTACTACTACTACTACTACACTACTACTACTACTACTACTACTACTACTACTACTACTACTACTACTCTACTACTACTACTACTACTACTACTACTACTACTACTACTACTACTACTACTACTACTACTACTACTACTACTACTACTACTACTACTACTACTACTACTACTACTACTACTACTACTACTACTACTACTACTACTACTACTACACTACTACTACTACTACTACTACTACACTACTACTACTACTACTACTACTACTACTACTACTACTACTACTACTACTACTACTACTACTACTACTACTACTACTACTACTACTACTACTACTACTACTACTACTACTACTACTACTACTACTACTACTACTACTACTACTACTACTACTACTACTACTACTACTACTACTACTACTACTACTACTACTACTACTACTACTACTACTACTACTACTACTACTACTACTACTACTACTACTACTACTACTACTACTACTACTACTACTACTACTACTACTACTACTACTACTACTACTACTACTACTACTACTACTACTACTACTACTACTACTACTACTACTACTACTACTACTACTACTACTACTACTACTACTACTACTACTACTACTACTACTACTACTACTACTACTACTACTACTACTACTACTACTACTACTACTACTACTACTACTACTACTACTACTACTACTACTACTACTACTACTACTACTACTACTACTACTATACTACTACTACTACTACTACTACTACTACTACTACTACTACTACTACTACTACTACTACTACTACTACTACTACTACTACTACTACTACTACTACTACTACTACTACTACTACTACTACTACTACTACTACTACTACTACTACTACTACTACTACTACTACTACTACTACTACTACTACTACTACTACTACTACTACTACTACTACTACTACTACTACTACTACTACTACTACTACTACTACACTACTACTACTACTACTACTACTACTACTACTACTACTACTACTACTACTACTACTACTACTACTACTACTACTACTACTACTACTACTACTACTACTACTACTACTACTACTACTACTACTACTACTACTACTACTACTACTACTACTACTACTACTACTACACTACAGTGGTCCCTCTATAATCCGGCACCATTTGTGCCACGAAAATCTGCTGGATTAGGGAGGGTGCTGGATTAACAAATCTGATTTACTGCTGCAATGTACATGAAGAGGACATTTTGGCTACTGAAAATTGTGCTGGTTTATCGAGGGTGCTGGATTAAAAAGTGCCGGATTAGAGAGGGACGACTGTACTACTACTACTACTACTGAGCCGAACTGCTGGGTTGAACTACAATGTAACTACTGGTAGAGATTTGGCTGTGTGATTAGTGATTACTGACAGTCAGGGTCTCAGGGATAATACAATGTACGTAACCGTTACGTGTTCCAAGTCCAAGACCATGTATGTGTGAACACACCTGACCAGGCCAGGCAGGTGTGCACGGTCTTTGCCTTCGGGGATCCGTTCCGTTCCGGTGCTTGCACACCTTTCATCCAGGTCACCATGGTGCGAATATGCAGCCTTGAACGGTATAAAAGCGCTACCCAGCAGAGTATCATATCGGAGTTGCGTCGCACAGCTCAGGTGTGCGTGTCCAGTCGGCTGGTTCGCGACGGGCGTCTGGATGCGTGTGTGTGAGAGCTGTGCGAGCAACACCAGGGAAGCTCACCGGGCCACGCACAACTCACAAAGCAATCAACTTCTTTCACGCCGTTGGTTGTCGGCGTGATGGCTAGGCTTCTCTAAAATAATAGCAACCACCCCCGTGCGTGGCTCGGTAAGTGTGGCAGTCGTATTGGCTGCTGCTATTCTTTTTCTATTTTTTTCTACTTGCTATTGCTGTTGTGAGTGCCGTGTGGTGTCCCGGCACAACGCCTGCTGCGTCGCAGATGAAGACACGGATTTTGCAGGTGGGGACGCTGTTCAGCTCTAGTATAGCCAGTGGCTGATGCTTCAACAGTTTGCTTTCGTGCGCTGCTCACTCCTGCGCTAACGAGTCGCAACTACATGTACAATGGGTTACTTATTTTAGTTGCTAGTCCTATGCGGAAACTTGGCAGGAATGAGGCAGGACTCATCGAAGACTAAGCGCTCCCTATCAAAATAACTCTACTACATGTACATACATGATTGTACTAGTAGAAATCCGTTGATTCCCCGAGCTGCAGAGAGTGCTCAATGTCAGAGACAGAGCTTAGTACATAGCAGACTCAGCGGAGGACGTTCAGGTTGGTTGTAACCAGGGAGTCGTATAGACCCGGGAGGCGACACGCGCATCACTTGTGCACAACCATGATCGACTCAACGATTCAAAATATTACGACCTGCTCGGTGTGGGACAAGTCCGTACATAGTCATAGGTCATAGCGCCCGGGAAATCCGTACATAGCGTCGTCTTCGTCCTTTCGCTGAACGTGGTCAGACTTTCGATCTCCATTGCCGAAATACAGCCATCTGTGGCCATCGCTGAGGAGTTCACTAATAAAGGGTCTTGTTCACTGGCTTACTCACTGGCTTTGCACTGCCACTCGAACTCTGAGGCACTTTGACCACCTAAGATGAGGTAATCCTTTCTTTACAAATTGCCTCAATATTTTCTCACCTTTAGGGCAATGAAGTAATTTTTTCCTCGCGACTAACTTCGACCGACCAAGTTGACCTGTCCCAGTGATCTACAATACTTATATTGCACATTTGTGAAATATTGGACCTATCCAGATAAACGAAATGACTTATATTCGAAATTACATTTTCCAAAGTTTTCCTTCACAAATAGTCCCAATTTGTTCTCACCTTTAGGGCAATGAAGTAATTTTTTTCCTCGTGACTAACTTCGACAGACCAAGTTGCCCTGTCCCAGTGATCTACAATACATATATTGCACATTTGTGAAATATTGGACCTATCCAGATAAACGAAATGACTTTTATTCGAAATTACATTTTCCAAAGTTTTCCTTCACAAATAGTCCCAATTTCTTCTCACCTTTAGGGCAATGAAGTCAATTTTTCTTCAGGACTAACATCGGCTAACAAAGTGGCGCTGTCCCAGTGATCTACAATACTTATAATCATTGCACATGTGAAATATTGGGAGTCACAGAGTGAGGAAATGGCCTAAATTGAAACTTGAACTGTTCTGCCAAGTTTCATGCAGTGAACGCAGGGCTGAGAGCCCGCAAGAGCCATCCCGGAAGATCTTGTGCGCCACCAACCGAACCTTCGGTGAATGTTCACAAGGTTAGAAGCTCGCACAGATAACACACATTGGATGCTAATAGTAATACAATGCACTCAGGAATGTGTGCAAATACGACAGAATTAATTCCAAATAAAGTCAACAATAGCTGCCTCAACACAGTGCTATCAACCTTCCGTATTTTCCATATTTGTACGGAAAATCACTATTTCGTCCACGCTATGGATTTTGAGAAAAATGTACGGAAAATTGAACGGGATTGATCAGTATGTATAAGCATTGCAAGTGCAAGCTGAGCGATGAAAAGAAGAGAACCGAGTGGAAAGAAAACGCTGCAGTGGAGAGTCCTTAGAAAAGACTTAAAAAATATCAATAATATCGCTGCACGAGATCATCCTTATAAGTTATAACGTCGGCTGATCGTTCTGTGGTTGATTCATACGGCGGTAAATACACACCTGCCTACACACGCTCTCTAAACTGAAAAGTTATTCTGGCACAGAGCTCTCCTTCCCGCCACCACCACCATCATCAGTTCGCGTCTGGCGCCTGGTCGATGCAGGGTGAATGGTGTCCGACATAGCAGGCTGGTACATCAGGTAGCGTATGGCGCATAGCAGATGACACAGCAACACCATAGCTTGATTGCGATGTACCTTTCGTCCCGGCTGGATTCATCAGGCAATCTTCTTCTTAGATGTCTTCACAAGGAGCTTGACTCGGGAGAATGAAGTTGAAGACTCCACTGCAACTGCACTTATGGTTGGTTCATATGGTGGTAAATACACACCTGGCAATATGGGAGTAAATACACGCCTGCCCAGACACGCTCTCTAAACTGCAAAGTTATTCTGGCACAGAGCTCTCCTTCTCACCACCACCACCACCACCACCACCACCACCACCATCAGTTCGCGCCTGGCGCCTAGTCGATGCATGGTTAGCGGTATCCGACATAGCAGGCTGGCACATCAGGTAACGCATGGCACATAGAAGATGGCAACGACATAGCTTGATTGCGACGTACATTTCGTTCTCTCGGTTGTGCTGTAGCCTGAAAAAGGAAATAAGACAATGCATCCACATGACACAGACAAGTAATTACTGTTACAAATAATGCATACTGCTTGATAACAGAGAAAGAAAGTCAGTGGTCACACAAGTTTTTGCACAAGTTTTTGGTCGTTCCTGAAACGAAGATCGTTCCAGGGGGGGGGGGGGAGCTGAAATCTCAGTCGACTGACGCTATGCATACACATGTACATGCATGCGATTTTCGTCGTCCATTCATTTCGGAGAGTGGAGATGAGGTCCGAGTACGAAATGAATGTTTTTTTCAGGGATGACTAATCACTTTTGCGATGACCCATTATTGCATCAATTTATCGTCTGAACTGCGCAATTGAGTCCCAATTTCATTATGTTGGGTCCGGATTTCAAGACTCGTGAAGTTCGAGGCGAAAAGCAGGCCGTTGAAGGGACGCCAGTAATTCAGTCTAGTCCGGTGTCATGGAGAGGGGCCGATGAACCGGCAACAAGAGAATTCAATACGCATGCTACTCTTCAGTTCATTGCTGGGGAAGACTACTCAAGGCCATGTCACTCCGGCAATTTAATGTACAGCAGCAACACTTGCAAACGTATTCCTACCAGCTGACCAGCAAGTTACCAGCCATCAGCTCTTCAAATAATTTCAACTTAACAAAGAGAGGAGATGGACAGATCGGAAAGTATCGTGGCAAGCTCAGGACAACACACGTCCGGCCCTATGTAACAACAGTGGAAAGTGCGTGCCATGGAATATTTTCGAAGGCATATCAAGAACCAGCTAATGTGGACTGGGAGTCCATTTGCATCGTCCGATCAGCTGCTACAAGTGCCGTGAGCCAATGGCAAACACGTTTGACAGAGACCACTACCTCTACTGAATGTAACTTTGGCATGGCAGAGATCTACAAGCACGTTATCTTATCTATCAATAGAGTTGTATCCCGGCTCGTATGACTATGTGAAGTGTGAGGTCGTACTGTACTGCAGACGCGTCTACGACCTGGTTGGAAATGTCTGCAACAGTTCCCACCCTCTTGACCAGAGATCGCACACACCCTAGGGTTTTGATGGGTTTGTACGACTCCCAGCTCTTGACTTTTGTTGGGTGTACGAGACGCACGCACAGTTTTCTTAGGGTGAGTACTTTTTCATGTAGTACTGAATGCAGCAAGCAGGACTCGCCCATCCGCCCCTCCCCAAATGGATCTACTCGAATGGTTCCGGAGGTAGGGGTGCTCTGGCGGGATTTTACGACATACACAAGCGCGCACACACGCACACAATATACACACGCACGCACACACACACACACGAACGCACGCTATGTCGCACGTCTTGGGCATGGCTTCGTGAATACAAATAATAATTTAATTAATTTATAGGATCCAAATGTTAGAGTAGCTTTACAAAACCTACCGTTCAATACCGGATCATCTTGTGACAGCTTCCTTGCAACACCCATGACTTGACCCCACTTCGTCTTGACGTCGGGAAATCGTTCACACCGGAGTTGGGACACGACTCATTGAAATCCATGGATATCTGCAGCTGGGAGCAGGACAGAGCTGATGGACGTCAGCAGCGGCTGTAGAACAACCATAAACGAGTCTTCTTTCTCCACAGTCAGGCGGGACAGCAGCTTTGCAACGCAAGCCTCTTGCCTTTTGTGGGTCTTTAGCGGCTGGGATTCGGAACGCTCTGTAGAAACCATTGAACAAGTACTGCACTCTATCAACCCACAAGTATTTCTTCCAATTCATGATTATTCGCAACTTTTTATGCAGTACGTGCACCAGATCAGAAGCCGCTAAGTAGCAAGGTTGAAAGTTTCAAGACAAATTGAAAAATATAATAACATAGAAAATTAGAATTCAAACCATACCTGTGGCCCAAGCCAATACAGACTGAGCGTTCACGCGAAGAGAACGTAGATCTACGTCAGCTGAGGTTTCCTTAGGATCAGGAGGTGATTCTTGACCCGGATCTGGATCGCGATCAGCAGCACTCTCTGCCTCAATCACGATCATCAAATGCAACTAATTACTTGGAAAAGTAGTTCATTCTTCTTCTTCTTTTCGAGCTACGATTTCCCACGATCCTATTTCGATCCTGCACGAGTCCGTTCCCCAGGCCAAGGAATGCACTAGTCACTCCCAAAGTCCCATGCCATGGCATAAGTACGCGGAGTAGTTGGTTTATAACCCAGGGCACGCACCGGGGATATCTGAGGGAAAAGTGGGAGAAAGTGCCGCGAGTCAATCATAGTCGGCCCGGAAGGCCTCGTGTCGCCTCCCGGGTCTATACGACTCCCTGGTTGTAACTGTGAGTTTCATGCCGCTAGGCAATCATCAGACAACTGATACTCGGGTCTACCCAACAGTATGCTTATAAACACATAGGGCCACAAGCATAAACAAATTTAGCGCTAAATCTGGTGTGAGGTATAGGGAGAAAGCTGGCGCGGTCTGAGGCGCGACAGGGGAAGTGCCAGGATGGTGGCGGGTAGGCCCCCGTGTAATATGCCCGAAACTTTGCCGAAAATGCTTTTGGGAAATTCTCGCAAACCTTGCCGAAAATGCTCCCAAACCTTGCCGTAAATGCTCGGAAAATGCTCACTTTTTTGTCATCCTCAGCACACGCCGTCAAAACCAGGGAGTCAGAAAATACTCAATAAGAGACTTGCTCGAGTCTGCATTCATAAACTACTCAACAAGAAGCTAACCCACGGAATGCGGAAGTGACGTTCTTGTTTGGGAAGTTTTTCTTCTCTCAATTTTGATACACAACGGCCAAGTGCTCCGTTTCCCCCAAAATGCTGCATCACGAGCCCAAAGTGCTTGGTTCGCGGAGGTACCGAAAATGCTCAAAAAAATGCCGGCATATTACACGGGGGCCTAGTGGCGGGCAATAGGCAGGTGTGAGCATGAAAGCGCGGAAAGAGGCGAAGGGGAGGCAGTGTACAGTAGATGGGTTGAGGTGCCAGGAGGGTGGCGGGCAATAGGCCAGTGAGATCGCTACAAGTAGGGAGTCGTTTGGTGACGGGCAGGCGTGAGCAGAGTGGCATCGCCAACAACAGGCCAAGGGATTGTGTTATTAATAATAATGGGTGCTCAGGCAAAGTGCAGTACAGTACTTGGTCAGTTCATTTGATAGGTGTGAAATTTGCGAGGCGGAACTTATTCTCATGCCTGCATTTCGAGACCATCTCAGACCGCTTGTTGAGTAGGAGCTTCTTGGGTGTAGTCAGGATGTGGAATTTTTCCGCGGTACAAAGATTGCATTTTTTTACTCACATCTGTATGATCGGCTCTTCTCCCGCACCTTCCATGTAATGGTCAACGGCTTTCCCTCGCTCTTCAGCTCCCATACGTGTTTTGCGAGCTCAGTGCTGTTTTTGTATTTTTCATGACGCATGGAGGTCAGGTGGTTGGCGTGACGGGCTTTGAAAGGTGTCTCTGATAGGCCGATGTAAATCTTGCTGGTAGATTCTGCAGTGGCCTCATACACAATCTCCTTCGTCTGGCACTCTCCGCGCAGCGGGCAGGATTCCTTGATTCTACAGTTGCATGCCTTGGTTTGTTCTGGCTCTCGCAGGTTGCTCTTGTTGTGGCTGCTGATGACCGCTCCCATGTTGGGCATGCAACTGTAGCTCACTTTCAGAGTGTTACGGTTGAAAATCTTCCCGAGCTTCGATGTTTTCGGGAAGTGCCTGGAGACAAGGCTCAGGAACCTACCAGCGACGTTTGTGCTAACGTTTTTGGAGTAGGGAGGGTTGAACCATATGACCTTCCGGCTGCGGTTCTTCCTGCCCCTGTGCTCATGTGCCTCGGGCTGAAAGCTCAGCACTTCGGTGTATCCACTGGCCTTTAATGCGGTCTGGTACACGGGGGCTGCATGGTTGAATGCCTCCGCGTCGCTCGATATAGCGGAAAGGCGCTTGTTGACAGCAGCAGGGATGTTGTTGGTGATCCCAGGCGGGTGGTTGGACTTCTTGCTGACGTAGAGCGGGTTGTCATTTGGCTTTCGGAAGGGTTGAAATTTCCCGGTGTCCAGGTTCATGGTGACATCCAGGAAATCCACCACGTTCAAGTTCGCTTCGATGGTAATTTTTAGGTCGAAGCGCTTGAAGATTTCCGTCAGCTTTTTTCTGAGGCGGTCTGCAGCCTGCGTGCTGGTGTCCTTGAGGGCGGCCAGTCCATCGTCTCTGTAGAGGCCGATAGCGGATCTATCGACGAGGCTTGAGAGCTGGTTGAGAAGAAAGGCTCCCACAAGTTCGCACGTCTCGGCGCCATCGTAACTTCCCATTGTTACGTCAAACATGTCGCCCTTGTCCTTCATCCAGGGGCGGCCATCGTGGAATAGGAGCGATTTCCGGGCGTGAAAGATGATGTCCATTTCACGCGGCTCGATCGTGGTGAATTGCTCCGCGAACGATAAGGCTTGACGGAGGAGCTGCTCACCAATTGACGGGTAGAATTCTACCACGTCAAAGCATAGGAACGTGTGGCGCTGTTTGTCGGGTATCTCCTTGAACCACTCGATCACTGACATGGTGCTCCTCCATAGGTTCACGGCCGTTTGGCGACGCACAGCAGCCACGATCTTCTCCAGTATAGCCTTGCTCACCACACCCACTTCCGATTTGGCTGGGTTAATGAGTCTGCAGGGCAGCGCTCTAGCGAAGTTGTTTTTGTGGTCTTTAGGTGTCATAAATGCTTCTGACTTAGCCAGTACATCCATCCTGTTTTGAAGATCTAGATCCTCTGCGATCTCCTTCGCCTCGCTGTTGACTTCATCGTAAGCATTCTCAGGCGCTATCTTGTAGTTTTTGGTGACTGTTCTGGAGGCGTTTCTGAGTGACGATGACGTTCGCTTGATCAGGGTCTTGATCTCTAACACCAGACTTCGTGTTCGGCTTTAGAGGTGCCAGTCGGAATCATTTGCTACAACGAATGGGACGCCACAGGGAGATTGCCTTTCCCCCGTTCTCTTCACGATTTACCTGGAGGCTGCGCTCCGACAACTAAGGCAAGAGGTGCCAGCAAGACCTCTCAGCGACAACGGTCTGCCGCTCGAACTCGTATATGCGGATGATGCAGACTTTGTCAGCACCTCAAAGTCCTGGCTGGCGGACGTGGAGGCGACTGCCAGCACGGTGCTACCACAGTGGTCCCTGATCATGAACCGGGACAAAACTGAGTATACGGACGTCTTCAGAAGTGCGGACAGGATCGATGAAGAGTGGAGGACAACGTGCAAGCTGGGTTCGCTGCTGGGCGACGAAGAGGATATTATGCGACGAAAACAGCTGGCGACAGCAGCATTTCAGTCCCTATGGAGCCTCTGGAAGAGGCATCAGCACATCAGCGAGAAGTTGCATCTGCGGCTGTACAACACTTTTATTCCCGTAGCTATGCAGAAGACGTTACTTCAGTAACGTCTGGCGCTAGCCAGGGTCCACACAGCTTTAATTCCCGTAGCTATGCAGAAGACGTTACTTCAGTAACGTCTGGCGCTAGCCAGGGTCCACACAGCTTTAATTTGGTGTTTGTTTGTTTGTTTGTTTGTTTGTTTGTGTCACGCCTGGCTCTATCTCGTATCTGTCCCGTACCGTATCGCACAGCTGGCCATTTGCTGGCTCCCGTATCGTACCATCAAACACAGCTGGCTACAAACAGCTGGCCACAATATTATGTACATGTATACGACTCCCTGTGTGTTGCAACTGTGCTTGAAGGGGACGGTTGCACTTTTTGTAGCTCCGTTTTATCTGAGTTTTCAGTCGTTTCTCTTACTAGTCTTGCCAAGGAGGTGGCTCTGAGTCCACCAGAGTTGCCCCTGGCGTATTTCTGAATTTGCTGGGGCGAGGGTTCCGCGACGCGGTCGCCAAGGCAGTGTCTTTTCAGTCACGACCGTTGTCGTCCTCGTCTCTCCATTCGCGGTGGTGTAGCTGACCCCCGAATGGTTTCAAACTGCGAAGCTTGGAGGAGTACAGTGGTGGCAGAGGCATGAGCTGTGAGTGGAGACGGTTGCTGGAGATGGATGGTGATGCAGGGAGAAGAGTTACGCTGCCTGACGCCGCGTGGGAAATTGTTTGAACCTGCAATTTCAGTTCGAGCGCGGTGGACTTCTAGACGATGTGTCCTCATGGCTGTTTTTCAACACTTGGCCTATCGCTGATATCCCTGCGTGGGATGTTCTTCCAGTGGAGTCCAGGCGGGACTTCGGGTGCCCACACTCCATCACCTGGTTGATTGTTTCGGAACTGCAAAAATAATTATTGTTTCCTATTTTGTGCGCATCTCTTGTCATCTCTCTTTTCTATACGTCGCACACCAGATGTACTACTATCGCCGTCTTTCTCTTGCTTTCTCTCCCTGCTTGCTGTTTTTTGTTTCTGTTGCCACTGTCCCTCATCATACCCATGCTTGGGTGGTGGGCGGCGTGACCCGTTAGGGTAGCTGCCAATACAGTACGACTCCCTGATGTATAGAGAGACTTTCTGGAAAGAAATAGGGAGACGAGGAGGAAATGAAATTAGAATGGATGTTAGTTGCCGAATAGGTGATACGATGCGTCAGCAAAAACATGCTTTGGAAGAGAGATCCCGTCGTCTCCAAAATAGGCGTGAACGGGCGAGTCAGCGCCGGTCACAGGAAACGTCGGCAGAGAGATCCCGTCGACTCCAGAACGCGCGTGCTCGGCAGAGTCAGCGCCGTCCCAGGAAACATTTCCATCAGTTCCCACAACATGCACGATGAGCTAAGTAACAAAGCATAGCGTAGGGCCCTGAGCTTCGAAGCTCTCTCGTTTGGTATTTGTTTGTGTGTTTGTGTCACGCCTGGCGCTATCCGTATCTGACGGCAAAAAAGCATAGGATGTTATAATTTTTTCAATTCTCCTATTTCTCCTATCGCCCTACATGCATTCCCCCATACACTTCGCATGCATACCCATTCTTCCAAGTTGCTTCACGTTATTATCTTGCGTTTGAAAGCCCTATTTGAATATTGCGGGCAGCTGTATGTGGCCAGCTGTGTTTGATGGTACGGTACGGTACGGGAGACGGTGTCGTATTACCCTCGACCTGTCCCGTACCTATCCCCTACCGTACCGTGCCATCAAAGACGGCTGGCCACAATGCATATTCAAATAGGGCTTTCAAATGCAAGATCACAATGTGAAACAACTTGGAAGAATGGGTATGAATGCGAAGTGTATGGGGGAATGCATGTAGGGCGATAGTGCGGGTTCGAATCCCAGGATATGCCTGAAAAAAAAATAGGAGAATTAAAAAATTTATAACATCCTATGCTTTTTTTGCCGGTAGATACGGATAGCGCCAGGCGTGACATATAACATAAACAAACAAATGTATGCGAAGTGTATCGGGGGATGCATGCAGGGCGCGCGATAGTGCGGGTTCGAATCCCAGGTTATGTCTTAAAAAAAAGGATTTTTTAAAAGAATTTATAACATCCCTATGCTTTTTTTTGTCTAGGTCATCAAGGCAAAAAAAGCATAGCGTAGGGCCCTGAGCTTCCAAGCTCTCTCGTTATTCCAGTACTGACGTACAACTCGGGTACGTGGGGGGTCAGTGTGACCGTTCTGTCTCGCCTGGATTCCTTCCACCGCCGTCAGCTAAGGTCACTCATCGGTGTGAAATGGCCACAAATAATACCGAATGATGCTCTCTATGCCAGATGCGAAGCTGAACCCTTGAGTGTCATGGTCAAGAGATCACGCTGGAGGCTGTTTGGCCACATCCTGCTGATGGCGGATGAATCCCCAGCTGTTATGGCTTTGTTCACGTACTTCGCCAATCAGCAACAGCAATGCTGGAGGGGTTGACCGCGGACGACCCTGCCGCAGGCATTGGTGGGAGATCTGCGCCAAGCCAATGCTGGATTGCTCCGGAACCTAGACGCTCTGCAGAGCCTGCGAGCCATTGCCCATGACCGACCCGCATGGCGAGATCTATGCATGAAGATCTGTACATCGTGACATCCCGACAGATCCTGAAACAGTCAAACTCAGGAAATAGCACTATTATTATCACTCAGGCTGGAATATTCAATGACATATAGACATATTATTCATAAATGACCTACCTGGTATCTTCAATACCCATGAGCTACATGATAATTATATCATTATAATTATCATCGTTCTAGCTCAATTTCTTTCCCCTGTCATAGTCCTGTTTATCATGTTCAGCATAAGCGAAGTTGTGGATCATGCTTGCATGGTTGACTCCAACGCGTACATGCAAGTAATAATAATAGTAATCTAAAATATAGCTGAGAGGATACTCAGAGTGTCGCTTTGTTCCCCCGCGCTCACAGCCTTGCTTACAAGTTACATCAGGCTATATGTACTTCGTCAAAGTGAGCCTCTGTGACTACAGACAGAACAGAATGTCAGTGCAGTGATTTACAGTCTCACTCCGTCATGTTCGTTTGACCTCTTCAGTTCAGAGCGACTTCGACTTCAACAGCAGAACATTAGCACTGAACACCAGTGCCCCAGACAACACCGACACTCTGCTTTTCTTTCTTTCGCCTCGTCTCTCTTGTCTCTCTCGTCTCTCTTGTCTCTCTCGTCTCTCTTGTTGCATGATGTATAATACATGGTACTGTACTAGATAAACCTTGATTCAGATCCGGTCTGTGTACTAGTATGTGTGTGTGTATGTGTGTGTGCGTGTGTGTGTATGTGTGTGTGTGTGTGTGTGTGTGTGTGTGTGTATGTATCTTCAAGGTACCAGTGCATCCAGTGTACGCTTCTATCAAATTAAGCAGCGTGCTATCTATATTACTGGTTGCCCCGTCAAGTGTAGCCTACTGTAGCCAGTGTACCATGTACAGTGTAGCCTACTGTAGCCAGTGTACCATGTACAGTGTAGCCTACTGTAGCCAGTGTACCATGTACAGTGTAGCCTACTGTAGCCAGTGTACAGTCAGACCTCGCTTATCCGGTCCTCGTTTATCCGGATCCCTCGCCATCCGGAAGAAAATCGCTGGTTACCGATGTGCATCATACGTTACGCATACAACATAACCGAACCTCGCGATCCGCATACCGGTGCATGATTTTGTGTACAAACTGATCGAAATAATGTACAAAAAGCTCGGTTGCATCCGGTTGCACGTGGCTTGCAGAAGCTAGAATCAGGGAGTTGTACAAACAAATGAGGTCCTTGACCTGCTGCATGCATGTGGATAGCACTCAGTTGCATGTACTTGTACTTGTCACTTTTCTCACTTGTTTTACATATTGTGCACGCTAGTTGCTCTGCATAGAACCCAGAGTCATGTACATGTATGTACGATGCCACCCATTTAGATGTGACACATGCATGTACAGTATGTGTGTTCAGTTATCCGGTTCCCTTGCCTATCGGGATATTGTTGTGGAAAACGGATGTGTGCGGTTAAGCGAGGTCCGACTGTACCATGTACAGTGTAGCCTACTGTAGCCAGTGTACCATGTACAGTGTAGCCTACTGTAGCCAGTGTACCATGTACAGTGTAGCCTACTGTCCGGCCAGTGTACCATGTACATTGTAGCCTACTGTCCGGCCAGTGTACCATGTACAGTGTAGCCTACTGTAGCCAGTGTACCATGTACAGTGTAGCCTACTGTAGCCAGTGTACCATGTACAGTGTAGCCTACTGTCCGGCCAGTGTACCATGTACAGTGTAGCCTACTGTCCGGCCAGTGTACCATGTACATTGTATTTGTAGGTACAGTGTAACTGTCTTGGCCGTTTTATGCCCATGTACTCCGCGTGATGTAAACCAGGTGTGCATTGGTGGTCGATTCACATGGCTTCGCCAGTTGTGTGGATTAGACAGTAACTATCTGGCGCGAGTCTTGATCTGTCTGGCAGTGCCGGATCTGGCTGAGGATCATAGTCGTGCGTCGGACGACAGAGGTGACTTGCGGTGACCAGCGAAGATTTTCGTCCAGAGTGACTCCTAGGTAGCGAGCCGTACTGGGCTGGACAAGATGCGTGCCAATTAGGCACCGGCGGATAATGCCGGCAGAAAAATTGGCAGAATTCGGTACTTTTTTCTGGTAAGTTTCATGCACGTTTGATATGTGGATAAACCGTCAAAGAAATGGAGGAGAATTCGAGGAATTGCCCGTCATAAGGTTTGTATGGTTCTGCCAATTTCACTGCTTTTCGAGCAGAGTCTGCCACCTTTTCGAGCATTATCCGCCAATGTCTACCTGCCGTCCAGTTTTGATTGCAAGCACTTTCGTCTTTCCGGTGTTGAGGATAAGCCCTCGAACAAAAACGAAATTTAGTACGTAACAAGTCTGCTGGTGGAGTGATCTAATTTATGTACAATGTACAACGAAAGATTTCGTGAACGACAGTTTCAACTTACACAGTACTCTGTGAGTTTTAACCAACGTACAGGGGTCAGTAGGTCCAGGACTTAGCAGTGGTCTGTCGACCTTGAATGCATGGGTTCTTTACTTTGTCCTTGCGTCTACTACTAACATGGTCTACGGGCCGAGTTTGGTAGATCTACTGAGCTGAGTCTGTAGACTGTACACGCGCACGTACACGCGCACGGCCGGTGTATGTCACCATGGTGCGAATATGCAGCCTTGACCGGTATAAAAGCGCTACCCAACAGATGTTAGATTGGAGTTGCGTCGCACAGCTCAGGTGTGCGCGTCCAGTCGGCTGGTTCTCGCCGGGCGTCTGGATGTGTGTGCATGTGTGAGGGTTGTGCGAGCAGCACCTCAGAGAAGCTAACCCGGGCCCCGCGTACACATAACAAAAGCGCTGCCCCTGGTTGCGTGATGGAAAGGCTTCTCTTAAAGCAACCACCCACGTGCGCGGCTCGGTAGATGTGGTAGTCGTATGGGCTACCACAACATTTTTTATTCAGAATCAGACGGTTGAGGGAGAATGAAGTTTAAGACACCACTGCAGCTGTACTTATGGTTGATAAATATGGTGGTAAAGACACACCTGGCAATATGGCGGTAAACACACGCCTGCCCACACACGCTCTCTAAGACTAAGTCTAAGCAAAGGTTGAAGGAGTTGAAAATGGAAGTCTGAGGAAACAAAAATGACTGCGGACACCAGGACTCGAACCAGGGACCCTTGCTTATGGCCAGCGATGCTCTACCACTAGGTTATGGTGTTGTCGTCATCCCAGCAGCGACTGTTCAACATTTTCTTCAGACTTTGAACAATAATCTTTGTTTGTACTGAAGTACAGTCAAACCTCTTTAGGATGAACACTAAGGTACCGGTGGTATTTGTTTGCAATAACCGGAGTTCTTCTTATCCATATTTTATACCCAGTGAATACACAGTGTTTATCCAATACGGTTATGAATGCTAGTTCTTCTAAAGCGAGAGTTTGTCTTATCAGTGTTCTTCTTAACCAGGTTTCACTGTATCGTTGTGTTTCTTTGACTTTGCTTACACGTAGTACAGTAGAGGGTAGCATCAGGTCTACCGCGCAGATGAAGCCTCACATGATAATACATGTACATGTATAATTATTATTGGGCCCAGTTCCCGTTTATTGTGCGAATTAAAATAAACCAATCAACCAACATGATGCGTATAGGAATGCTTCCCCAGCGCCCCGCTCTGGCCAATATTAGTACTGGTCAGTGGCTGCTTCAACGTTTTTGTTTTCGTGCAGTGCTGACTTCGGCAGTAGCACGAGTCACAGCTGACCGGTAGTTACTTGGCGGCTAACTGCGTTCTGGGTATAGCGGTGCAGCGCCTTCGCTGCAAGATAGGATCATTACAAAAAGTAGTAATGACCGACTTCACTTGAAGCCAGTACCGGTATGTACATGTACATGTACATACCGGTGCTGACTTCACTTGAAGCCAGTACCGGTATGTACATGACATGTACATACCGGTACTGGCTTCACATGTACATACCGGTACTGGCTTCACTTGAAGCCAGTACCGGTATGTACATGTACATGTACATGTATGTGACAAGGACACTATCACCTGAGTGTGACAACGGTTTCTACTTTCTATCGTGTGGTTGTACTTTAGCCTTTTTTTTGTTTGTTTAGGCGCTAGGTGCTGATACGCTCATGGATGGTCGCCTTCTGTCTAGGCACCGGCGAGGGTACTACAGTACATGTACATACATTGTTAGATTGACAGCATGAAACAAGGTGGAGGACACTGACTGACAGTCTGTGTTCGGAAACAGTGACCTTACTACAACCTTCCGCGGTTGGCAGAGCCCCGGTCCCTGCGGACCATTTGCCAACCGCGGAAGGTTGTAGTAAGGTCACTGTTTTCGAACACAGTGTCCTCCACCTTGTTTCATGCTGTCAATCTAACAATTGCGTGAACTATAACAAGGTTTATCTAACACTGGTTTTTAGCCAGTGTTAGGTTATTTCAGTATCAGGTACACACATGTAACCCGTGCTTTGTTGAAACTTTATTAATGCGATTAATAGTATAAGTGAAGCGGACATTACAAAATGATGAATGAGAATACATGTATCTAAAATGGTTGTTCCTAATCGATTTTCTTGAGACTATCATCAGGGAAAAATTCGTCTCACAATAGAGGCTATACGGAGAAACAAACTACTTATAGGTTATCGGATAGTGGGAAGTATACAAGGTGAGGTGTGAAAAAACAAAAACAAACTAAAGTGGGAGAGAAGACGAAAGAAATTAGAAGAAAAGATGTGAGAGTGTTCCGACGGTGTGACATCTTTTCTTCTAATTTCTTTCGTCTTCTCTCCCACTTTAGTTTGTTTTTGTTTTTTCACACCTCACCTTGTATACTTCCCACTATCCGATAACCTATAAGTAGTTTGTTTCTCCGTATAGCCTCTATTGTGAGACAAATTTTTCCCTGATGATAGTCTCAAGAAAATCGATTAGGAACAACCATTTTAGATACATGTATTCTCATTCATCATTTTGTAATGTCCGCTTCACTTATACTATTAATCGCATTAATAAAGTTATTGTCTCCTCGTCGCCTTTTCATTTGTTGAAACTGCACGACACTCCAAAAGTCAACATGACTTAGTGCTCTTCTTAACGTGGATAACACGGTAGCATGAACTCCATGATGGGGAAAACCGGCAATTCAAACACGGAGCCACCAGTCAACATCTCTGTTACATAGGCTTTCCCCACATCGGCCCGTTTTTTCGCTAAGCTCAAAACTACATCAGTTTCGGCTGAAAAATCAGCTGATTGTTCGAAAATCGGCTGCAAAATTGGAATAATATTATATTGGAAAATCAACTACAAGAATTGTTGTCATACTGGCTTCAAAATTGGTGAGATATTGGAAATACAGCTCTGCTAGAAGGAGTAGACATCAACTGTTACTGTACGTTGTACTACTAATATCTTACTCGTAACGTTCTTACTAATGGCTAGTGTTTGTTTGAGAGGAGGTCAAAGGATACGAGTCACACGACCTCAACACACTAGTAGTAGTACTGTTGTTGGACACTGACAAGTACTGAAGTAGAGAGCTCGAGCGGTCATGCTTGCAGCAACATCATTCGCTCGTAAACGCACTTTGCAACAACATTTTGGTAGATTTTCGGCGATTCTCAAAGGAGCCCTCCAAAATCGGCGAAAAGCTCAGCGATTTTCGATAAGTCTCGTTTTCGGCGAATTATTCGGTCGGCCGATTTGGGGAAGTCTATCTTTGTAGCTTCCAGCTTACATGTATACATGTAGGAGCCGGAAACCAGAACGTAGGCGAGTCCTGAACTGATGCCACTCAGCTCCACTAGACTGTCCTGGTTGCACTGGTCTTTTGGGACAGGTGGTCGCCTTATCCGAGTGGTCGCCTTGACAGGTTTTACTGTACGCTCAAATTCAAAACGACTGCCCCACAAACCACTGACCGCGACATCAAGCCGCGCATGCTCGTCCACGATGGCGGACCTAGTACCTCATCCGCCATCCAGTTGCTATTGCGGTGGCTGAGTTCAGGTGCATGTACATGTACCGTATTTTCCGGAGTATAGTGCGCACTTTAGATGTGTTATTTTAGGCCCTAAATCGCAGGTGCGCACTATGCTCCGAATATGAAATGCGTGTACTTCAATGAAGATTGAAGTGCGCGCCCCCAATGTAGATTGGGGGTGCGCGTTATACAAAGGTGCGCACTATACTCCGAAAAATACGGTATTGCACATTAACAAAGTGTCTGAAGTCCTTGCTGCAAATAGTGCTCAATGCCTCAAAAACGGCAGAGCGTACTACACAAGGCAGAACAACAGAACAAACAACACGAAACTCGGAGCAACGAGAAGGATTTTTGGTTTCTGTTGTTCTGCCTTCAAAAAGGCTTGTGTACATGTACATGTACATGTAAATGCAACATCACCAGTGCATGGTCGCCCTGGACGTACGTGCATGTGATTGGTGTATGTCACCATGGCGAGCAGCCTTGACCGGTATAGGCGCTGTCCAACAGAATACCAGATTGGAGTTGCGTCGCACAGCTCAGGTATGCGTGTCCAGTCGGCCGGCTCGCGACGGTCGTCTGGATGCGAATGAATGAGGGATGTGCGAGCGACGCTAGGGAAGCTCACCGGGCCGCGCACACCTAAACAAGTGAATGTTCACGCCGTTGGTTGTCGGCGTGATGGCCAGGCTTCTCTAAAATAATTGCAACCACCCCCGTGCGCGGCTCGGTCGATGTGGCAGTCGTATTGGCTGCTGCTATTCTTTTTCTATTTTTTCTACTTGCTACGTCCAGCCGCCGAGGACCTCTTCAGGCACAACACCAGCCTGTCCTCACAGATATGGGCACAGGTTGTTATGCGGCGCGGGTGGTAATGCTGCCCATCTCCCCTCTCATCTGGTCACTGGCTGCTGTTTCAACAGTTTGCTTTCGTGCGCTGCTCACTCCGGCACTCGCGAGCCACAGCTAACTTGACGGCTGGCTGCTTTCTGGACGTGGTGGTGTTTTTGATTGGTCCGATAATTCCGTAGCCTTCCTTCCAGCATCGTGACTTTGTGCACGATACGGTGGGACGCATGACCTCCCCAGCAGAAACCGCACGGCCGCCGGTGGGGAAAGGGTTGGTGCGGCCGCATGGGCGTCTTCCCCCACAATTCGACGCGACGCGCTGTAGTTACTTAGCTGGAGATGTCCTGACGAAGACTTGCCGTGGTCTGCCCAAAGCCACTGGCAGTCTGGTAAAACAGCCCAGCCTCAGACTTGGCATACACCGTTCAACAGTCTGCTTGTGCTCTATGACCATTATTATAATTACATACCAACTCATTGCCATCATGTCAGAAGCAAGTCGACGGGCATGCCGGGTTTTCTCTTTGTCTCATGCGATCACCATTCATTTAGTGTGTGGTTGGTTGCTGTACATGTATTTGCCTTTTCAGAACCACATCAGCACCAAGACCAAAAGTCTCGTATCAAAAGCTGCCCTCAGGAAATTTACAGCTGACTATGCTTATGCAATCAACGGAATTCCGCCACCTTGCAGTTGATTTTCCCCATTTCTCTCCTCATCAATCCCTACTTCTCTTTGTACATACATCTACATCTACTGTTCTTTCAATCAAATGAACCCCTCGATAGGCACATTGCCTTTGGGTCATTTCATAATAATAATAATAAAACGAGCATTGGCACCTGGTGGCAGTGATGGGTTGATGAGGAGATGGAGGTGCGTGTGTGTGTGCGTGTGTGTGTGTGTGTGTGTGTGTGTGTGTGTGTGTGTGTGAGAGAGAGAGAGAGAGAGAGAGAGAGAGAGAGAGAGAGAGAGAGTGAGAGAGAGAGCGAGAGCGAGAGCGAGAGAGAGAGCGAGAGCGAGAGCGAGAGAGAGCGAGAGAGAGAGAGCGAGAGAGAGAGCGAGCGAGAGAGAGAGAGAGAGAGAGAGAGAGAGAGAGAGAGAGAGAGAGAGAGAGAGAGAGAGAGAGAGAGAGAGAGAGAGAGAGAGAGAGAGAACATGCCCTGCTCTGCACGTTGTAGATAGGCCCGTTTCTTCTGTGCCTCATCACGAGACCAATGGGCAGGCACATCCGATGTCGACAACAAGTACGCCAAGGGTTGGGTGACCATCACATCAAAAAATTTGATCTGCTGTCCAGACCAGACGCCCCTTGCGCAGATGTCCAAAGAGTCCGAGCACTGGGCAGCAGAACGACTGGCAGTGGCAGTGGTCAGTGGCGGTCGCCATGGTGAGAATATGCAGCCTTGAACGGTATAAAACCGCTATCCAACAGGTTATAAGGTTGTATCGGTATGATCGACGCCGTGCTGGCTCAGCGTCGCAATAAAATGGCAGCCAGATGTGGTAGTCGTATGGGCTACCACACCTTTTTATTTCTCTCTTCGAATATCCGGTACTAGTTAACACCTTCCTAAGGGTGTGCAGACTCCACTGTAGCCACTTCATGTTTCACACCGTTATTTTATTATTTTTGGAAGAATTTGTAGCCAAGAGACCCCCGTTTTTGAGTACTGGTGTATACTTGTGTATTAGTACACAGTGCAAAGCCTGAGCAGACCAAAGACTAAGTGCTCTGAATACTGAATGCCCAGAGTCTCTCCTTGGCGTCTAGTGAGTTATAGTCTTAGTGTAGTCTAGCAGACGGCAGCTGACAGGCACACACCACACACACACACACACAGTCACACACACACACACACACACACACACACCATTCGGCGTCGCAGATGCGGCCTCAGTTTATTCGAATACCGGTAGGCTGCACGCTGCCAACCTCTAGCCAGTGGCTCATTCAACAGTTTGTTGCGCGCGTGCCGCACTCACTGCACTCCGCCCATCACGAGTCATAACTTACTTACTTGGAGTCATAACTTACTTACTTACTTACTTACTTACTTGGCGGCTGACTGCGTTCTGGACATACCGATGCAATGGCTTCGCACGATTACGGCGGGATCGTCAGAATGACCGACTCAGCAGAAGCAAGTGTTTTGTGCAATGAAACTGAAAGGAATTGAAGTAAAAATTTAGTTAGTTGTTTGCCATGTGCCCAGGGTTGTAGTGAACTTCAGGTCGATCCGATCAAATGATACCCGGGCCCGGGGGGTAGACCAGTAGGTCACGGAATATGCTCTGTGAGAACGAGGAAAATGACTGCGGTACCGTGCTTTGCTACCTACCGACTTGCACCTTCTGCCACAGCCACTATCGGAATGACAAAATACAAAAGCACAGCTTTCACACCATTTTGCAAATTTGTTAAAAAAAATGTATGTCAGTGATAACGTCACACGAACTAAGAAGTGCAGTGAGAATATTACTACTATGATAGTAGGATACCCTGTAAGAAGGCCTTAGGCCTATGGGGATTGCCCTATCAAAAATTTAATAATAATAATAATAATAAAGAACTCTTCCTCTCCTCTCCTCCATGCGCTCTCACAGCCGACTCACTGCTACCCTCAGTAGCCATTACACACACCGACCAAGGAAGGGTTGCAGGTAGATACTGAAATTCCTCCTGACAGCTGTTTCGCCTTCATAAGGCTCATCAGAGAAGGTGATATTGAATAGGATGATATCAGGTGGAGATGGTCAGATTTATACTACAAAACATGGGCGCAAGATTATGGGCAAAGTGTGAGAATGAGAAGTTACAATTCTCCAGCAACACAGTGCCAGGGGTTCCAAGAAAATGGCAGGTGAGAAATCCAATCACAAGCTGCCAACCTCTCCAGCAACACAGTGCCAGGGGTTCCAAGAAAATGGCAGGTGAGAAATCCAATCACAAGCTGCTAACATTATGCTAACATTAATTTTCTAACGGCTAGGTGATAGTTTAAGAATTTTGGCCAGCCACCAAACAAAGTGAAAGAAAGTAGAGTACTAAGCGTGCAGTGCAGCAAAAGTTACAAAAAGTGCACACACGCATGAATGGACTGTAGTTACATGTAGATCCACTTTTCACTTGGGCAGTTCTCCAGCCAACCCTTCCTTGGTTGGTGTGTGTAATGGCTACTGAGGGTAGCAGTGAGTCGGCTGTGAGAGCGCATGGAGGAGAGGAGAGGAAGAGTTCTTTACATTTTATTGGCCGAATAGTACCGTTCACCATTTGAAATAATAATAATAATAATTTTAATATAGCTATGAATAGGATGAAGGCCGCAGACATCACGCAACTACGTTACTTGTTCGACATGTATTTACTGTGTATTTTATAACAAAAATATTATTGAAAACCCATAATCGATTTTCTTGTTCCTATCATCAGTGGGAAAAATACGGAACTAAGGATACAACCAAAGAAACTGAAGTTAAGTACTGTAAATAGAAATGTGTTAGAAATAACAACAAAATACAAGTGCAATAAAACCACTAGAGGAAACGCAAAAAGGTAACAAGATTACGTAACCAAAGGCGAGAAGGCGCTAAACGAAGTGTCAACCTACGAATACAACTTCAGTGCAACAACGTGCTCCTTCTGCTTACACAAAACAGGCTTATGAATACGGATACAGACTGCCTCAAGGACTTTCCACTGTTGGACATAACGCGCACGACACAGTACAGAAAAATGAGAGTCATCATACACACTAAGACAGTCAGGACGAGATAACAAGTGTAGATACACAGCTGACTTCTTACGATCAACACATTCATCCGCCTCATCTCGCTCCTTCCCACCCGACTCCTCCTCGTCCATCTCATCATCCTCTTCCTCGTTCCGCTCGTCGTCCTCACGATCATCATCACTACCATCATCTGCCTCGTCCTCTGTCTCCTCACCAACCGTTTCGTCATCCAATTGCTCTTCTTGCTCTTCTATCCTCTGATCACCTGTCTCATCCTCCGTTTCTGTACAGACCACTTGTCTCCCATTTGCTAGCTGCTCGTCCCGTGAGCGGAGTTGTTCCTCCAGCTCCGCTTCACTCACTGACTCATGATCCTGCTCGACCTTCTTTCTGTTGGTATTGTCCACAACGCGCGGTCCTTGGCCGTTTCTGGCATAAATATCTGTGGAGTAGTTTGCTGTTGCCCTCCGAGGTCTCTGGATTAATGTGGGAGCCGTGGTAATTCGTGTGAGAGTTGGTGATGCCAGCGCGGGTGTAGGTGGGTCCACTGCAGCCCCCGCCACAAGAAGAGCCGGTGGCGGTTCTGGTGGTGGCAAGGGCAACGGTGGTGCTGCTGGAGTTGGTAACTTGGGCAGCCTAGCCCTCTCACACGGTACCGCATTTTGTGTTGGCTCAGTCTGTACCACTGGCACAGGGGGTGGGTTCTTGCGCGGTCGGCCACGCTTCGGCCGCTTGGATTTAGCTGCATCCGGCAGAATATGCAGTGGTACATGCTGTTTGATACGTGCGGTCAGGTGCTGAAGGGTCCTACCAACGTACCGGCTACCACAATTCCGGCACTCAAATTGGTAAACCAAATGGCTCAAAAGATGGGATGGTAGGACGCCCTTCCTCACCATGAACGCACGTATCGTCGTGAATACAGGAATGAAGTGTGCTGCGAAGTATGTTTTCAGCACTAGCGTCTTGACTGCGCGGCACATGGTCAGCGATGTATTTCCTTTCCAAGGCAAACAAAGATAAATTGGGCATCGAGCAGGAGTTAGTTTTTTTACCGATACAACGGCACATACCTCTTGTACCGGTAGTATTAGACTGTACTAGATCTACTCCGCCAGTTAGGCCTTGACGGATTATGCTAATATTTTCGTGAGTTTATGCTTTTCGCATTGCTGAAAAAATTGCAGAATTATGCTATTTTTATGCTAAAAGTTATCATGATATGCCGCATTATGCTCACATAATTATGCTTCTAATGTACATGTATATGATGGTTCTGTGCAAAATAACAAGGGAATTGTTTTGTAGAGGGCGTTATTCTGTAGTAGCAAAAGTTCAATGGGGTCAACGCACCGTCCGACCTAGCTACGACCGTCACTGATTGCAGTGGAATGGACATGTTATCACGGGAGTCATCAACCTACGACTTCCTGGTGCATCTACTTGTACAATGTACTTGTACAACATGTACAACTGTATGGAATTTGATGCGAACAGGCGGATTATGCGATTATTATGCAATTTGCCTCGAATTTTGCGATTATTCGATTTTGGTAGGAATTATGCGAAAAATTATGCTAGCATAATCCGTCAAGGCCTACCGCCAGTCTACGGTACGGTTCTACCTACAGCCTACACTACTACAGGCTACACTGCAGCATTGACATGGCTATGGCTGGGTCGGTGGTGGCGGTGGTCACCATGGTGACAATGAAGCAGTCCTTCACGGTATAAAAGCCCTACCCAACAGATCATTGTAATAGATTGAGCCAGGTACCTACATGACCTTGATGACTGACCTCTGTACTAAAAAAAAAGCGTGAAGGAGTCCGAAGGACGAATGAGTCCGACTACCTCGCAAAACAAAATCAGGCAGACAGAAATCCCTAGGCCCTGTCTGCCATAAAAAAGTACATGTTGTCTGCAGGGCCTGGCTCGATAGTGGCGGTCGTATGGACTGTCACAATTTTTGGTATCTCTTGTCCAGGAGCCCAAAATAAAAACCATTCAGCCTTGCAGATGAAGCCTCCAATTTGTATGCGGGTGGGAACACTGCGCAGCTCTACTGTAGCCAGTGGCTGCTGTTTTCAACAGTTTGCTTTCGTGCCGTGCTCACTCTGGCACTCACGCGTCGCAACTACGAAGCAGCGTGCTTGGTGTCGGGCGGCGTTCTGGACAATGGCTTCGCAAACTAGGGCGTGATCGTCATGATATGAGCGACTAGTGTTTACTACCAAGTGCCAGTGGTTGTTATGAACTTCAGATCAAGATCATGATTCTCGCTAAATAGACTTAGCTTCGACTTACATTGTAGCTGGAGATGTGCCGACGAAGACTTGTCGTGGAGTGGGAAGAGAAATCAGATCTACCTCTGAAGAGAATGAATGAGCAGTTCAAGGCTCTATTTGAAGCCCATTTGTAAACGGATGAGCCGTAGAGCGCGCTGGTGAAATGTCTTCGGGCCTCTGCCTCTGGTCTAGTAGTGGCTGAGGGGAGACGAGGCACTTCATGACGTCCCCTTGTTTCACCGTCATGTCCACCGCCAATCATCGTCCCAGGGGCCCATGGTAGACGAGTCTACCGTTAGTCTACCGCACAGGGTACGTAAAACTGGAATGGCGCAGAAAGCTCTGGTGAAGCACGTAATGTAAGCATCAGCCTTGCATCTTTCACACCGGCTTCGTACTACATGTTGTATGTTGTACAATCATGTACATGATTTAGTGCTATCTGCCACATGCAACAGGTGCCACAGTCGGTGCAACATGAGGAACTGTTGAGCAATTGTAGCCGATAGGCAAGGACACACACAGGATACACGAGTGTTGGGCTGTGTGGCATTCCGCATAACCCTCGGGCAAGATGCTGGTTCAACCACCATGTGCCTACGAGTGAGAGAGAGAGAGCACGGTGAAAAAGCCGAGGTCTCGCCAATGATATAGCCGCCATCTCACAATGTGACTACTATACCATATCCAAGCAGGGGTACCACGAGGTAGCATCCTTGGACCTACGTTATTCCTCCTGTATGTAAATGACTGCGAGGCCACCTTGCTTGCTGGTGCTGAGGTCGCCACCTATGCAGATGACTGTATCAGTGCATCTCTGCCACCGCCAGCATATCCGACTCTGCAACACAACTCCAGGAAGCAGTGGACGCCGTCTCCCACTGGGGTTCCAAGTGGAAGGTCACCTTCGAGCCATCCAAATCACAGGCCCTCATCAAGCGCTCCCACCAGTTCTCTTCAATGGCGCGACTGTTCCCGAAGAGAAGGAAATTAAACTTCTGGGCGTAGCATTCGACTCGCAACTGACCTACGCAGCACACCTCCGGGCCGTTGCCTCAAAGGCTGCCCAACACTTACACTTCCTGAGAAACGTTGCACCCCTGTTGGACTCTAGCGGCCACACGGCAGTCTACAAAGACTTCGTACGACCAACAATGGAACACTGCTGCCTGGTGTGGATGGGGTCATGCACATCCAGGCTGGACAAAATACAGCGGCACAAGGCACTGAAGGTGATTGGCCCAGGCGCTTGGCTCCCCAGCCTGAAACACCGCCAACTGGTTGCTGCGCTTTCGTTCACCTTCAAGCTGTCCTACCTTCCCACAACAAGCCCCCTGAAGCCCATCCTCCCACCTCCCGCCAACCCCCGCCCAGTGGGTGGTCGATCCACTAGGTTAGCCACGAAGACTGCCCACTGCCACCCACTCCAGCTCAAGTCGACGCCGCCCGAATTCGTAGCAGCCTCCAGGGTTCCTACCCAGACTGCATTATTCCCTTGTGGAACAGCCTACCAGCGACCATTATACCAGCACGGCCGCAACCGAGACAGCTTCAGTCCTTCAAGGAAAAATGCAGCAAGTATCTGCTGCACCTGAACTGGCAAGGAGCCA
Organism: Sycon ciliatum; assembly: GCF_964019385.1. Classification (NCBI taxonomy): domain Eukaryota; kingdom Metazoa; phylum Porifera; class Calcarea; order Leucosolenida; family Sycettidae; genus Sycon; species Sycon ciliatum. The sequence continues at coordinate 11,957,409 of NC_088655.1, forward strand.
CCGACGCCCTATGAAACGGTTTAGACCAGCGCCTCACTAGCATCCCCCCCCCCCCCCCCTACCACAATGTGATGTTATCTTTCACTCTGCTTCTCTCACGACAATCTACCCACGTCCTCGTTCCTCGCTATTATCAAGAGTACATAACTACACTAGAGTGTGCAACTCCACTCATGGGATCTGGTTCATCGGAATTCCTAGTTCAACTGCATGGTGCGCGGCGTGCGCGATGTTTTGCAGTCTTCGGATCGCACTTTGGCCCACAAACTGGCGCCAGACGCGCAAGACGGCAGAGTGAGGGCAGAGTTTCGCGATGGGGAAATTCGATTTTAACTGACTGAAACCGGCCAAACACGAAAAAGCCGTGGAAAGGAAATGGTGGAAAACTGCGCCACTTTTCTGTTCTTTCTTTTTTCACTGACGCGTGACGCGACGTGTCCTTCGTGGTGAAGAAACATGTCCAAAAGGAAAAATAATTGATTTATTATTTCTTGTTGAGAACTGTTTCAGGAAGGAAGAGTGTAGTGACGGAGAATGGAGACTCCTGCTTCAGGACTGGACGCTACTCTTCCTGTTTCTGACGCTAGTAATACTCCCTCTCCTCCTCTTTCTCCTCGGGCTTCTTGTTTACAAGTTTGCAGTACGAGCAACGAGCAAACCCCAAAACGCCTTGCGTCTTCTTTGGGAATTTCCAAGTTTGTTCCTGCACCCAAACGGGTATTTTTGTCGTACTCAGCTTCACGAACTGAAGCCCAAGAGCCCTGCAGAGTGTCCGTTGATGATGTCCGCCGTCACCTCAACCAGTTGGGTCCGGAGTATGCTGAACTTCGTTGCTGTGAGCTGCAGCTGAAAGAGGAAGTTTGGATTGAAGTCTCTTCCTCCACTAACGTTGCAGTCTCTGCCCATAGTTCCCCAGTTCCTGTGGCAAGGCTTCTTGTCAAGAGTAATGGTGGATATGTGTTTGAGGCCCTTTTTGGTGGCTTTGTGGATGAGGGCAGCTGTTGTGGAAATTTGTCGAAGCTGAACCCACACCTCGCCTCGCTCCCTGCTTCCTCTGGATGGAAGTTTTGTCCTGGCCTTGACGACACTGATGGACAGTACAGTAGCATGCCATATGAGCCAAAGGGAATACGAGTGTGGTCCATGCCGTTTCGTCGCTTTGACTCGCATAAGTGCCAGATCTGGTTTCAAATCCCCAGGAATGCTCCAAAGGAAATGAAGGCGATGTCAACAGTGTCGTGCTCGGCTTGTAAGAGGCTGGAGAAGGAGCTGCAAGTTATCCTGACGCGTGCCAAGAGTGTTGATGTGGATGTCAAGGCAAAGCGCACGGAAACGTCTTCTAAAGCACCACTCAAGTATATGTCACCGAATAGCAGAAAAACTCGAGCTCAGCATGTCCGATCTGATCGGCGTCAATCGTCTAGGGATCTTGCAAAGTACAAGCGCCTGGTGCTTCTGTTGTCTGACAGTCAGTCTTCTGAGATGTCCAAGGCGTGCACGATAATTAGTGACAAATTCGGCAAGGAGCTCAGTGAAGCCATTAACCTGAATCCGGAGCACAGTGACCTCATACATGATGCGTGGAAGGAGGATGTGGCGGTCATTGATGCAGTTAAGAAGGACCAGAGCAAGAACAAGACGGGATTGCGTGGCAACAGGTGGAGCACGGTGACGTATCGTTTGGCGTTGGCTGTAAAGTGCCGCAGTACAGCAGCTTATAAAGCACTGAAGGACTTGGGCGTACTACAACTCCCGAGTCTTCGTTCACTCAACCACTTTACAAGTGCAAGAATTGACAAGCCAGGGTGGTGTGAGGAAGGTATTCACTACCAACAGCAACGTTACCAACAGCACCAGGAGCGAAGTGAAGCCAGCGGAAGCCTGAAGCCCTTGGGTGAAGGGCTGATCATCTTTGATGAGGTGAAAGTCGTCTCTAAGGTCCTATGGAATAGCAAGAGTGAAGAGATATACGGCCTAGCCATGACTGATGAAGATATGGCGTCTCTGAATGATATTTTCTATGAGCTTGGCAGTGTTGACAACACTAATCGCACAGAGTATGTGCTGCAGGTCATTTGGCGAGACTTGACGTCGAATTTTGATGTGTTTGGCCCGTACTATACCTCCTCCACGTCTTTGGATGCCAAGTTCACGATGGCCTGCTTTCTGCAATCTATGCAACTCCTGCATAGCTTTGGGTTCAAGGCAATTGCAGCAGTGTTCGATGGTGCTGCGACTAACTTGTCGATGGTGAAGTCTATGTTGGGAGTTCATGGTGCATTTGCGGCGGAAGGCAATGATCATCGCATTAACGCTTCTATTGATCACCCTTACTGGCGCAAACACAAGCTTTCCTTCGTGGTGTGTCCTAGCCATCAGCTTAAGAACATGATCAATGCGCTGTATTCATCCCGTCAAGGTGGTGCTAAGAGCTTCGTGACTGGAGATGGTGTGCCCTTTGGTTGGCAAAGTATCTTTGACTTGTATGACCGGGAACGTGATCGCCAGAATCGAGGTGTACCTAGAGATGTACCGAGCCTCAGGAAGAATTATGTTCATCGTGATGCGTGGACTAAGCTAAACGTGTACCCTGCTAAATTGATGCAGCAGGAGCTTGTCATTACGGAGTTGAAGTCACACTGTGCTGAGTCCCCAGCTCCACGCAATGCTTCCAGTGTGCAGGCAACGGTTGCGTACCTCCAAGCTTGCAACAAAGTATTTGAAGAGGGAGCACTCTCACACCAACGCATCTGTAGTAGCCAGTCAGCTCCTCTACTTTCAATGCAGGAGGGATACAAGTTCTTCTCCGACTGGCTGATCGAGTTGAAGAAGTCTCATCCAAACCAATCATTCTCAAGGCCTTCGCAGACTATGTTCTTAGCTTGGCAGACATGGGACCTTCTCCGCCTGATGATGTTCGGCTTCACTGAACTGTGTGCAGATTTCAATGGCCGTCATCCAGACTACTACATTGTTCCTGTTAGAGTTACCGGCAGTGCGGTCGAGACAGTGTTTGCACAGCTCAAGCAAGCTGCTGGTGGGCGTCTTTCTGCGGTAAACTATTCCACAGCACGAGCGACGCTCACTCTTCAGCGTGGTCTCCTTCCCCCTCATCCGTCCAACAAAGACTACCGTGACACTGCATTGGACCTTCATGATGTCCCACTCCTTCGGAAATAGAGCACCATAGTTTGGTTTCGTCTGCTTGCTTGTTGCCAGCCCCTGTGTTGCTGTCAAGGCTTGCCTTCTTGCTTATTAAATTTTGGGACTGCCAGCCCCTCTGCTGCTACTGCTTCTTGCTTACTTATTAAATTTTGGGACTGCCAGCCCCTCTGCTGCTACTGCTTCTTGCTTACTTATTAAATTTTGGAACTGCCAGCCCCTCTGCTGCTACTGCTTCTTGATTATTTATTAAATTTTGGGACTGCCAGCCCCTCTGCCGCTACTGCTTCTTGATTATTTATTTGGGACTGCCAGCCCCTCTGCAGCTATTGCTTCTTGATTATTTATTTGGGACTAGCAGCCCCTTGTATGTTACGTGCATGTTTGTAGTGTATTTTGGGAATTTTGTGTTGCCTTCTGTGATTGGGCTGCTCATACTTCTACAGTCCATTTCAAAACTATAGACGCGTACCTAGGCAAAAACCGTTATGCCAGCATCTATACCACATAAAATCTGTGATCACTTTGTGCATAAATTTTTCCAAATTGGGCATCTGTTATCCAATCCTTTAGAAACTATATGAGAGTAATTGTGGAGCGATGCTGAGCAATATTCCGAAAACTATTCTCAAAAAGTTCCAGCCAAATTTGAAATATTTCAAAAACCCTACGCGTCTATAGTTTTGAAATGCACTGTAAGCTCATAATCATGTCGTGACCAGACTACCTGATACAATTTTATTCTGTTTTGTAAAATTGGCCTATGAAACAGATGTGATTCAGTGCTGACATCTTTGGCCACCTGTTGGTCCTTTTTCCCCCAGATGTTGGTCTGTGGTGTGTGCTTCAGACCTAAGAGACCACTTGACAATGGCTTGTGCTGCTGTCTACATGTTCGTCCGCACACTGGGCCTCCATGCATGCGTGCAATGTGCTTTGAGCAGGAAAGAATTTCACTTTGCTGGGCACAAGGTCATCATTAGGACTGTGTAGACTGTTCAGGCAACAATTATTTGCCTCATCCGCCCGTACGCACACAGCAAGAGGAACGAAAAATTGCATGAAAAAAGCAAGAGATACGAAGCATACCAAGAGTACATAACTAGACAGTCTCTTGAGCATACTAGTAGTCAATATTCTCTACACCACCACCAAACATGCGCTCTACGCCGACACAAACTCTCTTACACCACCACCAACAGCAGGACATTATCAATTTGCTCGATACTGGAAATAGTTCCTTACGACAGCTGTTTCGAGTAAAATAACTCTCATCAGGTAAGGTCAAGACACTGGAAAATGAGGGCGATTATAGTGCAGTGCTGTGTCTTTTATACCAGCAGCTTATGATGATCAAAACGAATGGAAATTTTTTTCCCATAGCAAAGATACTGGTACGAAGCATGCGCAAATAAACCACAAGAGATAAGAAGCTTGCGTGCATAAAAAGCAAGAGATGAGGGAGCCATGAGCATATGAGCAGCAAGAGATACCGGTACTGTTACCGTACAAATCATGTACACGTAGAACAGCAAGAAATACGGAGCATGAGAAAATCAACAGCAAGAGGTACGATTCATATGGAGCATGCACACGCAAACACCAAGAAATACAGAGCATTAGGAAATTAACAGCAGGAGATACGAAGAATGTGCAGTGCTCGAAATAATCAGAAACTAAACATGGATCCTGTCTCTGAGGTTGAGTCCACTTGTGGTTGTTCTGCCTGCTGAGGTGATCTGCATTTGCTCAACTGAATCAATCACTTCCTGGCAGACAGCATGAAAAACCTTGTCAATTAGCTGTGTAGTTATGTACTCTTGCTATTATTCATTTCCCTATTTAATATGTTTGTGCCGTCGGCATGCCTGGCGTTATCCCGTACCTGTCCCGTACCGTACCATCAAAGAAAGCTGGCCATGGCCACAAATCCCCCCCCCCCCCCACAATATTCAAAAAGGCCTTTCAAATGCAAGATCATAACGTGAAGCAACTTTGAAGAATGAGTATGTATGCGAAGTGTATCGGGGGAATGCCTGCATGTCGATAGCTCGGGTTCGAGGTTAACTAGGTTATGTCTTGAAAATATAATAGGAGAAATACTGTCCGCAGATTGAGTAATAGGAGAAATGAATTTTTTTTAACATCCCTATCCTTATTTTTGCCTGGGTCATCAAGGTGGCAGACGGTGTCGTAATACCCTCGAATGACAAGAGAAAGTTTATTTCTTTCGCTCAGGGCCCTACGCTAGCCTTTTCCCAAAGATGCTCGCTAGGCACCGGCGGATTATGCCGGCATAATTATTGGCGTAATTTGGTGGTTGAAAAAATTGGAGCATAATTTGGCATCCTTTCGGAGGTAGGAGCATAACTGCATGATTGTATCACAGTTCTAGTATGTAGGCGACACAATTGTGTACAATGCACCTGATCAGTGCTGGTGGTCTGCATGGTAAAGGGTTCGGAGGTCATGCAGATAGTGTTTTCAATGAAAAGCAGGGTAGAAATCATGGCAATACATTTTTTGTGTTCGAACTTGTCTTTTTCAAAGTTCTTTCTCACCCTGATACAGTACATGACTACATGCAGCAGAAGATGCCAGTGAATCAGCCTTTATCAGGTATCCCCGGTAGTCTGTGGGCCTAGTGGCAAAAATGTGAATTTTCGTTCCGAGGAAGAGGGCACCGCAATTTTTTTTACCCAGTCGATAGATGGGCTGGCATACGTTGAAAAACCACTTGTTGTCATTCCTGATTTTGTCCAAGGGTTGCACCGGGAGTAAAACTAAATTCAGCGCTGGTTGCTATGGTAACCGGAACCTAAAATGGACTTTCTGGCTAATTGTAATGGTTTTTTGGTAGGGCTGAAAGGAATATTCGAAATATGCAGACCGCAATAAGAATATTCTTCGTTAAAGTAGAATAAGAATATTCGTAAATGTACACAAAATCGCCTTTTTGGGTAGAAAACCAGGCATATTAATTTTGGTGCAAAATACGAGTAGAGTTGCCACCTTCAGAATGTGTTACCATCAGCAAGATGAATGATAACATTGTCCTTTTCACACATCTCTCTTGGGGTACACACCAGTCAATAGTCTATGGTTACCATGGATACAACTAGGTATCCATGGATATTGTACGGTTTAGAATATTCGGAATATTCTTCGTTTCACATGTATTCGGAAAAAGAATATTCGTTCGCTTCATTGAGCATTCGTTTCAGCCCTATTTTTTGGCAATATAACTTTTCTGGAGGGTCATGTAAACAGAATGTTTCCTTCCTGGATCTCACTGGAAGGCTAAAACATGATTTGAACTTGAAAAACTCAAAACTGAGCAAACTGCACCATACATGTACATGCACATACACTACATGTACGAGTGCAATACAATATGTCAATACCATGAGACCGTACACAATAACTATTTTGAAGTATACAATGTACAGGAGTCATTGCATGCCATTTCATCAGAACATGACTGGCTGCAGCATGAAGCAGCCACTTTTCTGATTAGTCTGATCTAACATCTCAGATCCATGCAACGTACAGAATATTCAGAATAACGTTATGCCGGCGCAGTGTGCATTGTATAGTGGTTGCAGATTGTCCACAGAAAGAAACACAACACTGAACGTCTGCACAAGTCGCTGCAAACCAGATAGACAACCCATAAAGAATGATCAACAACACAAAAACATACCAGTCTGGACATACCTGTACATGTATTGCTAATAAAGTACATACACTGGCAGACCAGAGTTGAAAGACCGTGTGATCCAAGAAGACCATGCCGACCGTTGTGGCTGTTAATGCGACAGACTTCATCATCATAACACTGGCTTATGACATCTCCTTCATAACACCAATGTGTGGCATCATCCAGATGAAATGAAGCAGTTTAGAGTGATGGTGAACATTGTGTGCGGATGAAGGCGCGTAGCTGGCATAGGTCATGGGGGCACGTGCACCTCCCTAAACATTTCGACCTTGGTTCAGCATGCACCGTTATGACCATGAAAGACATGGACCAGCCAGCCCACACATACATTGAATGCGGCCATGCATCCCCTAAAGGGGGCTTAGGGGGACCAGCTATGCCCCTGAATCCTGTCCACATAATTGGTTGCAGGGAAAGCAGGTGGAACGGATCACGAGAGTAGGATAAAAATGGGAAGACATTGGTAGGTACATTGTACAACAGTTGAGCGCTTTCGCCTTGATGGACTGAAGGCTGACACAGCTGCAGGAGACACTGCTGAGTTGTGAACATGTGCACGTTGAGATGACTGCACAAGTATGCCATCACAAGTATGCCATTTGCACAGAGGGTTGTGACTTATCCCAACAATGTTTCTTCGCACAGATCATTGCCGATCACGCCTCCCATGGGAAGAGACGCTGCAGTTGCTTGATGATTATTGGCTTGGCATCCAGCCAACGCAGTTTTGAGCTCTAAACCTGTATGCATGCAGCACCGTGGCCAAGGTGGTTCACCATACTGATACTGGTATAAAGCTTTGAACTTTGAAACAGATGGTGCAAAGCAACAATTGCGACAAGAGTAATGTGCTTCGGGGCTGTACTGCAGTACAGCCGCACATGAAAACTAATCTTCTCCAAGCGAGCAGGTCTGGCGGTGCAACTTTGGACTAGTGTGACACTGTCATCTGTCTCTGTAGCCTGAGTTGCATCTCCGATTGTAAGTGCTTAATCCTCCTCGATATCCTTCTCCCCTCGTCGTGATGGCTGGCGAGTTGATGAAAAGACGAAGAAAGTGCTTACAAATGAGAGTTACAATGCATCGCTGCATAGTCACACTCACATTCAATAGTCGTATCGGCCTAACGAAGATGATTTCATCCTCAAAGTAGTCAAGCCCATACTGAGGCATTTGTTGCAGTACACCATTCCAGCGTTGAAGCTCTCGTACAGATCCCGATAATAGTTATACTGCGTATGATGAGACGAGAGATCGGCCAATGGCAACCGTAGTTGGTCATTTCGTCTTTTCTCATATTTGCTGCTTGTAAGAACTTGGCAGAAGCATGTATTCATATTTGCTTGTTGATCGGACTGCGTTCTTCCGGTATGATTGCTGCCGTTTCACCTTTCCCCAAATGTGCAGCTCTTCGTGCTGGGAGCTAACGTTACGGCGGGAGCAGCTAGAGAAGAGCGTGTGTGGGGGCGACGCGAAAGCCTCCACATGTCCATTTTCAGGTTTCATTTGTTCCAAATTATTTCACGCAATTTTCCACATCATGTCAGTATCTGGGCGAAGGGCTCCAACTCCTCATCACGACGCTTTATTGCTACTTGCCCACAGACACTTTTATTAAACTTCTTTGGGTATGCCACTTTCCACTTACCCCGGCTACATGATAATTTTATAATTACTCATTCCAATTTTAAATTATTTTATTTTGTTTTGAAGAGGTCGAGGCCTCATTTCATTTTGAAAAAAAAAAAAAAAAGTAGGTACGACTACGAGTCATGATTGTCAGGGCCTACAATTAAATGTAGGGCGCCGGCGTGAGGGAGTCGTCACGACTCCCTGATGCACGATGATTGTATTAAATTTTGAATATCCTTGCGAATTGTTTTAATAGTGGATGTGAATGAACGCGGAACAGAACTTCAGAAGACTCCACACGCAGCTCTCTATGTTCTAGTGTTCGGCGTGTGTTGACCGCCATTTTGCAGACTGCGCACACCGAATAGCTCCGGCGTGTGTCTGAGGCAGGGCACGGCCGGCCATACGCCACGCACTGGACAAACTGCGGATCAGCCTGGTCGACTTGGCACTGCCAACCAGCAGCAGCCAGCAGCAGCATGACTCGACTGTTAGTGCTAATACTATTGGCCTGCACCAGTAGCTGGACGACTGGACCGTGCCAGGTGACGGCGTGCTCGCCGTTGCTCAACAAGAGTCCGGACTGTACGTTCGACATCCCCAGCCAGGTCACTGTGACAGTGCCACCACGCATAGAGTACCTCACAGTGAACACCGTTTGTCAGCAAGGTGCGTATTCCTCTGATGAAGCACTCTACGTGCAGAAACCGGTCAGGTCTCATCAAATTTTTTGTAATAATAGTATGAATTTTAATTAACAACTGTGCCTTTGTTGTGCCGGGAGATGTTTGTCTCCATTTGATGTATCGGGAGTTGTCCGTCCAGAAACTCCGGTGCGTTTACATTTCCCCAACACTCTTGTTGGAAATACACTAATAGGCGTCTGGGAGAATGGGGTTCAGTAATAACATACTGTATGGCTACAAAGAAAACAAACTCACCCATTTTAGAAGAGCCGCACAAAGTTTAGCGTTTAGCTGCACGAGTACCAGGTTTGTGAAGCCGTGTGTGCGTGTGCGTGTGTGTGTGTGTGTGTGTGTGTATGCAGTTGCCGAGGCTGGTTGGTAAAATAACTCTAATTTCACTTCAAGGTGCCAGTGCATCTACTGTCTGCTTTTATCAAAGCAGCGTGCTGTCTATACTGGTCTATCCCAGCAAGTGTAGGGTGTGCATAGGTAACTGTCTTAGCCGTCCTATTCCGATGTACGCCGTGTGGTGTAGACCAGGTGTGCATTGGGGGGGGGGGGGGGGGGTCGATTCACATGACTTCGCCAGTTGTGTGGATTAGACAGTTATCTGGTGCTTGTCTTGATCTGTTTCAATCAGAATCAGATCCGCTATCATTGCTATAAAGAGAAAATCTGTGGGTGCACATCCAGTGCATTTGCAGATTTGCATGCTTCTCTTGCGACGTGCGTATACATGGTACATGGTACATGGTGTGTGTGTGTGTGCGCCCATGTGGCACAGAGGAGGTATCGGCAGAGTCAATAGTGGTTTCCTTGTCTGGGATTGGGGGGGGGGGGGAGGGATGATTCAATAGCCAATTGAGTCATCTTTCATTGATTCCTGATGAATCTCTCTCCCCTCTCCCAAGAAGACCCGCATGATCAGTTTCTGTTGTTGAGCAATACAGTACAACAACACAACAATGCGCGTTCACGTGTGTGTGTTTTCAGGTGTGTGTGTGTGTGTGTTTTCATGTGTGTGTGTATGTGTTTTCATGTGTGTGTGTGTGTGTGTGTGTGTGTGTTTTCATGTGTGTGTATTTTCATGTGTGTGTTTTCATGTGTGTGTGTGTGTGCGTGTGTGTTTGCATGTTTGCACGTGCACGCGTGTGTGTGTGTGTGTCTGCATGCGCGAGTAGGAAGTAACGAGCGGGTTCTGGGACAGGGGGCGCCCGGGTCCCAAAAAATGGGGTATTATTGAAAAATGGGGTACTAATAGTACCCCATTTTTGCGGTGAAAATTATTTTTGGCCCGGTTTTTTTGCGGATAAAAATATGTGCCAGGGGGTGCCCCTACCTCAAAAAAAAAGGGGGTATTATTGAAAATATGTATTGGGGTGTTATGCTCTACCCTAAACAATAAGGTAATATGGTGTCATGATTATGTAAGTATAAAAGGTGTGTTCTTGAATCATGATCCAATCAGTTTCAAGTTGTTGTGGTGCAGTGAAAATGGATTCTGAATTTGAGATCCTGTATGCTTATGTTCGTTCAAAGAAGCAATGTGCGCTGGAGGAAAAGAAGAAGAAGAAGAAGAAGAAGGAGATAGAGGAAAGTGAAGAAGTGTGTTATCATCGTGAAGAACAAGTTGAGCATGCTGGTCATAGAGTTTGTTCTCAGTGTGGATTGGTAATGGCGGACATTTACATGCCCGAGGTAAAGTGGAGAGAGCGTTGTACTAGCATAAAGACCTACACGGATTCCGATCGCATTCAAGGTGTGAATCGTCATCTTGTACATTTTCTCAACAAGATCGACTTCACTTTACCGCATGCACAGTTTCACCCTGTTCAAGAGGCACTGCAAGCAATGAAGAAGTCCAGCAGCTATAAAAGCATGAACTATGCAATAGCATTATCGTGTATACTTCATGAGGATCATGATGCAGTGCGCACACTGCGTTCTTCTTTACCGCGCAGTAATGTATCATGGTTGAGAAGCAGCCGCATTACACAACCTCTTCCATCATGTTTTCCACTGATGTTTCTTCTACATCTCATGGAACACATCAAGGGTCCTCTGTCCGCTAGACAGCTGAACACTCTGAAAGTTAATTTGTCCTTGATGTCACCTGCAGACCTGTCCATGATGCATCTTCTAATAGATGCCTATTGTTGGCATGACTACAGTCTGGATTATTTAGTAGATCACGTGACCTCTCTACCACCTGATCTTGCCAACATACTCTATCAATTTACCAAGACTGCAGTACGTCATCAACGTTAGCAATGCGTTGGAGATTTACACTCTCGGGAACCTGTTCTGAGACATGGTCGAGACACGTTCAGTCATGACCGAGACATGTTCCGACAGGTCAAGTGCAAGTCGTGCTGTGATTGGTTAAATCTTATCATCTGCTCACCGTGTCCTCTGATTGGTTGATTCTTGAACAATTTCACCGTGTTCTCCAAGGTCGTCACCTCCCATAGGATGTTATTTCAAACTCGGCGGCGGTCAAAAGGGTATATATGTGCAAGCACAGTCCTCCATTCACTCACAACTGCCTTTGTTGTTTCGTTGCTCAAGCCTTCTCTCTCTCTCTCTCCCTCTGGATCTCTCTGGATCTCTCGTGACTGATATCATGATGGCCACTGATGCTGTTGTTGCTGGTGAAGATGTTGTGGACTGTTTGGGTATTGACCCGTTCGCTATCAAGACGATAAAGAAACCCGGTCTCTACAAGCGACGTGCTAGCCGTAATCCGAATCTGGAGCCTCTGCCTAAGATCAAGATGCCATCTCCTCGTCCTACCATACTACCAGGTGTCGCCACCATTATTACGGATGGGGCAGCAGAGTGTGTTCAAGCAATGTACAGCAAGACCGCCCACGACTATCATGTTGCTCCTGGCACCGATTTCTACTATACGCGCGGTGATTTACCGGGCATGCTTGTCAATGGCACGGTATGTGAAGGACGCTTTGGTCAACTTAAGCTGTACGTCCAGGCTTCACAAGACGATCTCATTCAATTCTTCCTGAAGACCTCAACACCTTTGAGACGTGCCGTGAGATCTCCACATATCAACAGGATACGGAGTAACATCTTCCCTGCAATGTACCAAGGGAAGAGTGTGACTGCTTTGTATCTCAAGCCAACCAAGGGTGTGCCCAACTTCCCGATGAACGAAGAGTGTCAGCTCTATCTGCATCCTTCCACTATATCTTTCAACAGGGAGAAGTGCGAATTCAAGGCATGGCTTTCGGCAATCCCCCTGATGTTTGTAGACTCACGGCTTTGTGAAAGGGATCACGACACCGTGCAAGACCTTCCCGAGACTGAATTGACTCGACTGGTGATTGCATTCCTCAAGAAGTGGAGCACTGCTGACAACGTGACTGCTGACATTGCGTTTGACACAACGGTGGCGGCGGCAGCGTCTCTCCCTGACACCCTACCGGACAATTCACTGGACTTGAATCTGCTAAATGCTTAGTCTATCTTACCATATTGATTGATCAGAAAGACTTTATATCCTAACCCTTTTTTTTTTCATGCTCTCTTGCTCTCTCTCTCTCTCTCTTGCTAACATATCATCGCTTCATTAGATTACCACTAGCACACATGAGTATCATAATGATTTATTTGAGAAAGAAAATATTTCCTATCATAATTAGAACAGTGTGTGTGTGTGTGTGTGTGTGTGTGTGTGTGTGTGTGTGAAGATGGCGTACTGGGCTACGCATTTCCATAGGAGTGATGGGGAGGAGACTTCCCTCAAGCACATGCAAAGCATGCAGAATGATATTACCGAAATACAATCAGTTGTGGGGAACGATGACACCGAAAACACCTTGGTTCATGATGTGGAGAAACTGAAGGAGGAGAAAGCCGATGAGAGCAAAGTGGAAGATGTGGAAAACAGATCTACGCGCTACACAGATCAAGCCATAGCAGCTGATGAGCTGCACGTGAAAACAGATGGATCCGTGACCATGGATGCTAACCTCGACATGAATCAGCACTCCATCTGTAATGTAACGTTTGACTATAGTAACTCTTCGTCATGTGCTGTCCCTGCTGGATGGGTGAGGAACGAAATCCAACAAGCATCATCGAGATTGCAAACTGGTATGGACACTGTGCGCAAGATGAAAGGACCTCGTGGTGATCGGGGATTGGGATGGCTTAGCGGAGGTGGCATGCCACTGAACTCTGTAGGGAGAAATGGTGACTTCTATCTCGATGCAACCACGCTCATCGTGTACAAGAAATTCAGCTTGAAATGGATGGCGTTTGGTCGGCTTCATGGATCAAGAGGTGAAGCTGGTCCACGTGGAGAACGTGGATTGATCGGTCCTGAAGGCGAGACTGGACCTAGAGGAGCTGATGGGCAAGGTGGTGAACGCGGTCAAAAAGGTGATCAAGGAATACCTGGTCCAGAAGGTCCCAGAGGTGAAGTTGGACCACGTGGAGAACGTGGATTGGTCGGGCCTGAAGGTGAGATTGGACCTAGAGGAGAAGATGGACAAGACGGCCCACAAGGTGAACGTGGTGTGCAAGGTGATCAAGGAACCACAGGTCCCATGGGTCCCCAAGGAACCATCGGTCCAACCGGTCCTCCAGGAAACAGAGGTCCCGTGGGTCTCCAAGGAATCATCGGCCCCATAGGTCCTCAAGGAACCAGAGGTCCCATGGGTCCGCAATCAAATCAGAACCTATCCGATCCGTTTCATCTACTACCTCTCATTCGGAGAAACGCCTACCTCTACATATACTCTCATCCTAGCAGATTTGAATCCGTCACCAGGGTGAGCAGAAACAGATACAGAGGGATAAATCTCGTTGACATGAAGGACAAGAGAATCAACGTGAACAGCATCGACATGTTCCGAGACGATCACTTCTACCTCAACATTACACAACCCAGCCAAGTTTCCATTAGAGAACGATTCGTCAATCTGTTTCACGACAACATGTCTTTTGCAATGTTCCAAGTAATTCAAGTGGACGCACCTGACCCTAGAAACATGTCATTGAAGGCATTCGATATCGATACTGTCGGAAATTTCAGCTTGGATAGTTTGTACGTGTTGTTCACTGCCACCCACATAAGTGGCAACTACTTCACGCGTCCCGGCCATTCATCATTCAACATACCCGTTTCGTCTGTAGTCAGCCAATTATCGGCGGCTTTGGATAAACCTGTGTCGAGCATGACGGATCTCTTGGGTACAAAGTGTGTCATAAGTTACGCTCGGAATTCAGAAGGCCTATTCACTCTATACGTAAACTCCATTTTGATACATTCCAACTTAGACACTGTCCCATTTTCCAGAACCAATGGAATCGAAGATTGCAATTATAGCATTGGTGGTACTCAATTCTTCAACGGCACTTCATCAAAGTTGTTCTGTCATTTGCACTTTGCAGAGAGTTTATCTTCTCATACAATCCAGCGCATCCACACAGAACTCATGGCACACTACGATATATGAAAGTGCTACTTTGATTGTACATAATATATAGCACACAGGCTACACTACATTCTTGAGATGAAAATGAAAAATAAAACCTATCTATAGTGAGTGTCATCACAACACCAGAATGTCTGTGATATTGACAGTGGCGAACAACACGTCGGGCGTGAGCAGGGGATTGCACAAACCGAACTTTACTCTAAATGTGAAGGAGCTCGATACGCGTGATAAAGTCCTGCATGTTGAATCGGCTCAGTTTGAAGTACACTTTGAGAACATAGACGAGGCAACGAACAAACTCTATGTGGTACATGGTGTAGAAGAAGAAGAAGAAGAAGAAGAGGATAGACTTTCCATCAAGACGGGAACATACAGCGATGTAGACGATTTGGCGTCTATTATCAATGCCACTCTGAAACGAGCAGGACACGGAGACATTGTGTTTTCCTACTCTCGTCACACCAGCCGTATAAGTGTCTCGGTACCCAGGAATAAACGGTGCTTGTTGAAGAAGGACTCACCCGCATTGGTGCTGGGTGTGGGCACTATTCTCAAGCCATACACGATCGAGGGATCTCACACGTTCCCGTTCGCTGTGGATCTGACGAAAGGCAGAAGACTTGTCCTGCTCTACACCGACCTCATTGGACCTGCTGTGGAGTACGAAGACAATACTGATTCGAGGGTGCTGAAGACTTTTCTTATTCAAACCCTCAACGGTTTGAATAACTACGTGTTCGGGAAAGAAGACAAACGACTGCTGCTTCCACACGAAAACGTGACTAGCATTTCGTTCTGGTTGAAATTCAACACCGGTGAACACATTACTTCCGGATATCCCGTCTACCTTGATCTTCGGATCACCAACACAACTACTTAGATGGATCTTCCAGATGTTCGTGTCCGTCACGTGCGTGACATGGTGGAGGATATAGCAAAACGAAAGAAATTGGAGAGCGAAAAGGTGCGTTGCCGGGAGAAGTACGTAATTTACAACACTGCAATCTTGTCCTTTCTCATACTCATTCAAACCATTCTCAACATTCTTCAAGGGAGTGGTGTTGTATCTGGAGAACATCGCATTCGAATCATCGCCATCAGTAGCACGATCATCGGTGTGATCATGGCATGCATTGGTAAACACGTTCTCGACACCAAACGTCAGCTTGTCAAGTGTATTGAACAACTGCAGCAGATGGAGAGAGCTGAAGACTCGTTCATGTTGGAATTGGGCATTACTCTGGAAGATGGGAAGCTCACTAACGAGGAGCATCAACGATTGATATCGATGATGAACGACTTTCGCAAGACACTGGATATTGGATCTTTAAAAAAAATTCACCCCTATTATAATGTGACTCGCAAGAATGGCACAGGAGATATACTCACCACAAGCTCCGGAGTCCTTCACGGGACTCCTGACCAACACGAAGATCGTTCAGAAGAACATCCTCGACAGGACGGAGAAGAAACTCTCGTTGCTTGAGGGTAGACGCGGAGTACGACTCTTTTCCACAGCAGATCGATCACCACCATCCCTGAACAATGAACTAGACATCTCGTCGCCGAATTTCATTGCTCTGGGGGAGAGCTATTTCATCGTGAAAATGCGCTATAGTGTCAAAAACAATCTCAATAACCAGCCTGGAGACTACACGCGATGGGTGTGCACCACGTCACCAGCCTTTTCGTGGTTCAAGAACATTCGAGTGGAGATCAACGGAACAGAGGTCACGCAATCGAGTAAAGTTGCCGACATGCAAATGGTTCAGCATATCCTCAGTCTAATGGAAAGCAGCAGCGAACGCCTTCAGTACGTGGACTCGGATCTCTACGGTCTACAGAAACTGGATCCGCAAAGAGCATTGAGAGGTGTGGATTTATCGCCCTATCAACTTGGTGTGAAGCGTAAGCATGGCTATGCCTTCGAAACAAACGCTGCAAACGCTAATGCAGCACAAGCACCGGATTTCGTCGATGATTTCACACTCAGGCGTGCACCCACCGTCGAGCTTGTCACCAACGAAGGCTTCTCCAACACGGTTCAGGAAAATGCACTTCGTGCAGCTGTTGGACGGTTTCAGTACAAGCTGAGACCCTTCCTACCGTTTTTCAATCAGGACGATGCTTGGTTACCCCCGGGTACACAGGTGAAGCTTCGCTTTGATCTGCCACAATCCGAGCTTTCCAGATACATCATGCTTAGCGATCAAGGCGGTGGTGCCAACAGTGCTCTGAGCGTCGGTGATATTGAGATCGATCTACTCCAATTGGACTTTGTGTACACTACCTATCGCATGGAACCCAATCTCACCGATCGTGTACGCCTTCCCAAACAACTCTATTTCCACACGTGGTGCCCTCGTCTCATACAAAAGAGCATTTCAGATGATGCTGGTACACTGGAACTGCTTCACAATGCGGACATTCCACGCAGGATGATCCTGTTCTTCACAGATTTGACGCATGGTACACAGCCAGCATTGGCTGGAGGTGAAGCATCGCATTCTTCGAACAGACTGGCCATGATTCATGCAAATCTCAGTCAACTTCGTGTCACTGTCAACGACCAGACGCTCTTTGACAACCCGCTCAAGTTCCAGTGGGATGTGAGTCGTAATACTGAAGGGCAATACTTCTACGATTACAACAAATCCTCCTACCTGCGTGGCTACAATCTGGTTCAAGACTTTTTCGGCAAGACGTATGGAACGCAAATCCCCATCACCGCTGCAGATTACTGCAATCACTACTTTATGGTGCCTATCAACTTGAATCTGGATCGGACCACAGACAATCCAAGATCGAGAGGAAATCTGTCCATCGACTATCAATTTAGCGACGTGACAAACGCCCCCGTGAGGAGACCTAGTGAAAATGGTGCCTCGATCAAAGTCAACCTTCTCTGCATGGACAAGTACTTGTACACCATGAGCAAAGATGAAGGTATCAAAGCCGAAGTTGTATGAATTAATTCCGACCTAGTAGTAAAAGGGCATCATGGAAGGTGGTGACCTGGAGACCAGACATCGTGTCTACGGTGGTGATTTGAAAACATCGAGTCGACAACACGGTGGATTCTTCTGGAAAAAGAGCTTCTGGAAAAACCTAATCGGTGCTGGACCGGATGAGATGGAAAAGCAGATGGCGGAACCCACGACAAAACAAGATGCAATGCAACGCGGTGGACTTGGACCCCTGGCTGCCATGGCAGGAATGACACTTCTTCCCATGCTTTTGGGGAGAGGAGAGTCCGGAGACATTGTGGAAACGCAAATGAAAACAGCTTACAACCCTGCCATGCACCGAGGAGGTCTAGCCATTCCACCAGGATTAGCCGCCAAGGCCATACCACTCCTGACGAACCTGGCTGCTCCCTTGGCCATGGGTACCATGGCATCACTGGGTGACAACGTAATGGATAAAATATTCGGCAGAGGAGTAAGGAAGGGAAGCTCAGCAGGTGCCATGAAGCGCACTAAAAGTCGTCGTCGTCGGCATGCACCGAAGAAGATTCGTCAACGAGCATCTCGAAAAACCAAGAAGCCAGCTCGTCAAGTTCGCTCCAAAGGCCGCAGGGCACGAGGAATAAAGAAACAAGGAAGGGCCTTGTTCAAAAAACTAGGACATCGTGCCCTCGACGAAGCTTCATCGTTCCTGTCTGCACCTCGTAGATCCCTAACCCGTCCTGAAACTCCATTTGCTCAAAAAATTCGACAGAACATTAACAGTGCAGGACCGTCTTCTATGAGTTCCGCTCACATCGGTCCATCCTACAACATCTGATCATGGACTTTATCTCGCTCCTTGGACAGGAAATCGGGAGGAAGAAAAAGACTAGTCCCGTAAGGAACGACGATGTTCCGACCACGGCCACTGCTCGACACGGGCTGCACATTCCTGGTCTTCAGTTCGAGTCTAAGGATTGGTTCACGGAAATCATTCCTGCTCTGAAATCCTGGGGTCAAAACGTATTGTTTCTGGGACAGAGCAACATGGGTAAATCCTACTTTCTCATCAAGCTCCTGAAACGTGTGCAACCTGAGCGTATAGTTGTCATCTCCAACACGCCGGCCGATCAGTATCGTCTCCCAAGCCTCAAATCCTTCAAGCATTACAGCACCATGCCCGAGTGTATCGAAGACATGGATCTCCAGCCTAACACCTATGTGATCATTGATGACATCAGAGTGATGGGTTTGAAGCACGGCAGCCAAAGAGAGTGTCTCTACAAGTTCTTCACCATGTACAGTCATCATCATAAGTTGAACGTGTTCTTTCTCTCTCAGAGCTTTGATAACATTAAGGACATGAAGATCAATGCAAACTTTATGTATCTATTTCGCTTCACTGATAAAAGCAATATCAAGCGTTATCTCAATACTCTGTTTGGTGGTCTGTGCACGAAGTCATCCATTATCTTTAGATTGTATGAGAAGTTATTGGCGGTGTGTCGCAGACCTATCCTAACCATTGATTGCTCTTCTAATCAGTACTACACGTATTGCGAAGACACTGCATTAAAGGTGACTTTTGAATAAAAACCTCGTTGATGTGCGTGTTTAGCCGAAAAGTTAGCCGAAAAGTTAGCCGAAAAGTTAGCCGAAAAGTTAGCCGAAAAGTTAGCCGAAAAGTTAGCCGAAAAGTTAGCCGAAAAGTTAGCCGAAACATTGAAAAAAAATTCCAATCATGAATAAGAATGGAGCATCTTACGGTGAAATTCTCAAATGGGCTACCGAGCAGTATACAGAGGGTGGGGTCCAGAAAGGGATCCTTCTCGATACCCAAGCGTAAAAGGTTGCAAACCTTGCAGTTTATGTCGAAACATCCTCAACACATCCTCAAGAAGAGAGTAAATTCGTGGGAAGTTCTCGGTATACCACCACTCATGCGGCAAAAAGGAGGTAATAACTACAATACCTACTTGAAAAGCGTCAAGAAAGTTCTTTCCCAAGTGCCAGATCACAGTTTGAGCACCTCCACCCTGTTGGAACTGCAAGCTGATCCGCGAGTAAAGCGTCTATATGACACCCACTTCAAAAACAATCCCGATCACATCAGTTACCCGTCTGTGAGAAATGTGATTGCATCCAACATACTCAACTATGATTCCACTACCGATCAAGTTCGCGATTCCGTTGCAGATGTCAGGAAGAAGAGAAAGGCACCTTTAACATCGGTGCCTTTCAATCTATTACAAGACCACGAATTTGACCGATGGATCCTACAAATCCTGGACAGTTTCCTCCGACATACAAATATACCGGCAACCTTTTTGAAGAGCAACTATTTCACAAGCCGATCACAACTGCTGCAACTCTACGATGAAGATCGACTGAGGTTCAGGAGTCGGGTGGAAGCGGCTGCGGATGCCCTGAAGACGCAGACGATGAACGACTACACTACTCTGGTCAACGAGACGAATCGCATCTACATGTCCAGGTACCCGTTTGCAACCATAGCGGGTGCGGTGGGAATCCACAAACATGTCGATGGATTCCTTCGATCAGAACGAAAGATTCATGAACTAGCCACCCTAGTGCTAGCTGTACCAGGATCGCAGCTCAAGTTTCAAGATCTCAACGATATGACTTCTACGTATGGTAGAACAACTGAAGCAAAATTGATCCATCCCGAGCATTTCATGATCAGAGCACAAAAGGTGATGGTGGACGATGCATCATTCATTCAAGAGGTTCTGAAGGATAAAAGCAGGATCACTCGTATCATCAAGGATATCCTGAGTGGACGTTCAATGTGATCACGTGCGCGAAAATTTTCAGGCTATGATCAAGAATGGACTACCCTCTCAGCAGTGCCGACATCAAAGGAAGATTGAATGGTGTTGGAGGGTTCGTGGGGTGTACAAGTTACGACCTCTTACCACCCTTGAACAATGGAGACTTTTGTATCGTCAACACCGACAACGTTCTACCGGTGTACGGTGCACCGGAAGGTGGACATCATTGGTTGACCGTGTGTCGCGAGCAAAACGTGATCCTGGTTTTTGACAGTTTCGGACGCAGTCTATACACTATGGAGCAAGATTACACTGAACCTGCACTGTGCGATTTCTTTAAAGAAGCCTATGCAGACTGTAAGATCATCACCAACACCCAAGCCGTTCAAGACAGAAGCACAGCAGTATGTGGATGGTATGCCATATTGATGGGAAAGCTATTTTCCAAATATGGTCTGGATGAAGCACTTCGAACTTTCCGAAGAGTCTTCGATGAGGATGAAAAGCTGGAAAACGATCAACTGGTTCTCAGTTTAGGTGTCTTGCGAGGTGGTGGAGCCTTGTGGGATACGAAAGTGCAAAAAGCACTTCATGATGGAAGACAGAAGAAGAAGTCGCAGTCCACACCATTCCACACGCAACTGGCTAACGAATTGCACAAACCCAGACGAGTGCATTTCAAAAGACGCAAGGTGAAGAGCAGGTCTGTGGATCACATCTGGAGTGCCGATCTAGTGGATATGCAACGGTTTGCCCGAAGCAACAAGAACTACAAATTCCTGCTGACCGTCATCGATCTGTACAGTCGCTATGCCTGGGCAGTACCCCTGAAAACCAAAACTGGCTCTGCTGTCAGGGATGCATTCGACATGATCCTGAAAACATCGAACAGGGTACCACAAAAACTATGGGTAGACGAAGGCAAGGAGTTCTACAATGCAACAATGAAGCAATGGGTCAAGGATCACAACATCATCATGTACAGCACCCACAACGAAGGAAAAGCCGTGGTGGTGGAACGCTTCAATAGAACACTGAAAGGCAGAATGTGGCGCCATTTCACGGAGAAAGCTACGACACAGTATCTTGACGTCCTTCCTCAGCTTATGGTCAAGTACAACAGCTCGAAACATCGCAGTATCGGCATGAGTCCCACGAAAGCTTCTCTTGATGGAAAACCAAAAGATGCAGACGTACACTCGAAGCAATCACCAGCAAAATTCAAAGTGGGTGATGATGTGCGTTTGGCTGTAGCTAAACGTCATTTCGAGAAAGGGTACACGCCCAACTGGACAGAGGAAGTGTTCGTGGTAAACGATGTCCTACCCACTGTACCCCACACCTATCGTGTTCAAGACCTGATGGGAGAAGTCATTCAAGGACAGTTCTATGGAGCTGAGCTACAACATGCCAGACACACAGGATTGAGATTCGATAAGGTGTTGAAATACAACAAGAACAGTCGGCTCGTCAAATGGAGGGGTTATCAAGACGAAAAATTCCATACCTGGTTAACAAAGAAGGATGTGAATGATCTCAAGAAGTATTAGCATTTCATATGTACAATGTAGCTCATGCTTTGGATTAACGTGAATATTATGAATCGCATAGTATTTACAATGTATTTCATGAGAAGATATGACATATGCTCTAGTATGTGTGGAAATCCCTCAGTGCTTTGGAATATCCCTGTGTCCGAATGCCAGGGTGTTGATACCATCCTCCAGAATGTAACGCTTACTGTCGAATCCACTGAGGGCAATCTTGCGTAGCTCCTCTCCGTGAATGCAATGTCGTCGACTTCGAAGAACATTCATTGTTCTCTTCAGCTGAGACTCCTCGACGAGACATGTTCGATAATCATCGACGGTTATGGTGTTTTTCAACACGCTTCTCTGCACACCTTTGGCACGCTTGCCATTGTCGTCGTTGTCTTCACAGCGGTATGCGTACATCTTGCTCCGCAAACCAATGAACTCCTTGATGGGTTTGCCACCTAGTTCGTCCTTGAACTTCCCTACCACCTTCTTGTTGACCGTGCTGTACAGGTGGTGGGATGGTGAATAGTTGGATGTGTCATAGGCTGTTATGTTGTTTGACATATCGGTGTACAGATCATCGGTTTGAATATGTACGATCAGACTATCAGTATCAGTGTAGAGCAAACGTACATTTTGTCCATAGCGGGGTAGGAGAACTTCATAGTAAAAGGAATACATCAAGTGCTTCGACAGATCGAGGATGGCTGTACCCACATAAATGGGTTTATTGAGAGTCACCTTTGTCCTGGCAAACTCGATTGCTATCAGATCGTTCTCAAAGGCTACACTGCGGATGTACGAAGGTTTGTTGATGCTTTTCTGGAGACGTGGTTTTTCATCCTGTTCACGAATGAGCTTGATGTTTACTCTGTTTCGAACGTTTTCCATGGTCTTGCCATATACAGCATTGTTCATCAACTATGATAAACAGGCATACAAAGAAAAGACAAGAAAAACAACAATAAGAAAACTGTTATCTTCAGGTCATTCACACTTCCAGTACATACTAGATCCCACACTATCGCTAAATACACACACACACACACACACATGAAGTGGAGTACCCACCTTATAGAAGTCTTTCTCGAAATCAGAAGTTGATAGCTTTCTCAGGTCAGTATTAGTGTCGATGTATGGCTTCATCCATGGGTGTTGTGTGAAGGAGAGCACACGATGCACATCTGTAATCTCCACACCCAAGGACACATACTGCTGCAAGTTTCTGTAGTGCAGAACATAGTGCTCTTTCGGTAGTAGATTTGGCACCAGTTTCTTCGCTTCCAAACCGCTCACCTACAAGAGTACAGTATAGATATACACAAACCTTAGAAGATTAATACAAGCATATCCACCAGATAGACCATGACTTACCATTAGTTTCTCTGCCATGTGGGTCTGATATGGAGAAAGCATATCTCGTGTCACCTTCATCTGCTCAGGAGCCAACGGATAATCATTCATCATGTCATGCACACCATCTGGAATCCTTAAATCGCACTCCACCATGTGTCCCGTCGAAGAGTCCATTGGATGATCGAGTACCGACTCCAGAAGATCATCCGTCACTGCTTCAAAGCAGAAGTCCGACACGGGCAAGGGTTGAGACATGGCCCATCCATATAGATTGTTCGCATCTAAATATTGGATGAAGCTTGACGGCTCGTCTGGATTGTATTCCGATAGATATCTGTTGTTGGCGGTGGCGTGTCTAGCGGACACCATGCTTATGCCACCTCTTTTGCCATGCTCAATGAAGTTGAACATGTCAATGTCGGAAATGAGATGAAGGGACACCTTCGTCATTTTCAGCAGCGAATCCCAGGCAAATCCCGGTAAGGTGAGGTAATTAGCGGGATCCAATCCATAGGTTGCGTGAGCAGTTCTTCTGAAGTTTTCGAAAACGTCAGCCAACAGCAGCACATCAGTCTCCAGGTAGAGGTCGTGATAGTCTCCTAGATCTTCACAGTCAAACGCAGTCCATACTGTTTGCGCATAGGCATAATCTTCATCACTGATACCCTAGGGAATAGAAAATGTACACCAAAAAGAAAAACAAATCAACGAACTTATTTTAGTAGTTCGCCCACACAATCAATTATTTAGTATGAAGCTGCAGGAAGCGTTCAAACACATTTTGGCTTATTTTAGTACTTCGAAGTAAGATGGTGAAAAAAGAAAGAGAGAAAGATCTACTATATCTGTCACACTACTCACCGTGTTCGTTAGCGTTGAGTGGAATGCATCCTTGGGTGGTAGACGCGTTTCTTCGAATTGGTCGTACGACTCCATATATTCATACGGGTAGACACCCTTTCGTGTCAACAGTTTGCGTTCATCCTCGTCTGGAAATCGTGCGGATAGAAGGGCGAATGCATCTGGTGGTGTAGCCGAAACCAACCGGTCTAGGGAGGTGTTCAAGAATGCCAGGCTGTCGATGAACTGGAACTGTCTCCATCCGAATGTGACATATTTTTCACTGTTGATGGGAATCACGTTGATAGCACCGAGACGCTTGGTCTGAGAAGAAGAAAGAAAAAGAGGAGACACAGTTTTAAGGTGCAGCTGTAAAGATGAATATCAATCATATAAACGTGAATATGAGTACCAACATAGTAATGATCTTCCTTCTTAGAAAAACATCATGATCCACGCACACACACACGCACACACACACACACACACACACACACACACACCACGCATATGTAACGTACCCGTTCTTGTCCTTTCTCGTTCACATACGTAATCTCATCAATGGACGTTCTCCCAATGGCAGATATGATGTGATGAGAATCGTATCCCTTCAAGTTATGAAAGATCACAGGAATCTTAATCTTGAACGGCTCAATCCGCATGTTCAGGTTACAATGGTTGTGTGCTGCACCACGATAAGCACCGGTGATGTGACAGTGGTCACGTACACGATCGCTACCCAACGCTTCACCACAGATCCAACAGGAGACTACCGTTTCAAATTCACGTTGCTGACTTTCTGAAATGATCATTTGACCAGCATTACATGCTAGAAGCTCATCACGGATAGTCTCCTCCTCTTGCTCAAGTGACAGCAGAAAACAGAACATAGAATCTTCTCCACGGTAGAAGAAACGGTTCGTGACGACGCCATCAGATCGTACTACAATGTACGAACAGGAACAGGCTACATGCTTGTTCTTTTGGAATGTCGAATGACCGATTTTATTGTCAGCGGACAGAGGTTCTATGAAAGCCTCACAATCGGCATAGATCACCTGCATTTGAGAGAGAGAGAGAGAGAGAGAGAGAGCGAGAGAGAGAAGTAGGAATAGCAGCAGGGACAACACCGAGTAAAACAGCAGAAAAGACAGATAGAGAATTAGGAATAGCTGCAGAGACAACACCGAGTAAAACAGCAGAAAGGTGAACACTCAGAGTCAAGAAACATGTGCAGTAAAGAAAGAGAAAAAAAAAAACAGACCACAGTGTGTTCTACTTACAAATGGGGCTTGAAGCTGCTTGTTCACATTCCTGAACATCACTCTATCGCCAGCCTTTGGCATCTCCACCGTAGCTTCAGGATGTTCACTGCAGTACATCATATGATTATTCAATGCCTTCTCCGTGACGTGTGTTGAGAGACATCTGAAGCAGACGAAATGTGCTCGACGTGCTCCAGTAGCAACAAGACGACTGAATGACTTTATCCACACCCAGTGCTGCACCTCCACGTCATTGCGTTCGTCTTGGATGAGCAATACATTGATGGCGGACTGCGGTTGCTGAGAAATTCTTAACGGATATATGACTTTCTCTTCATATCCGAAGACGTTGATGTAAAGACCGTCGTTCAGTCTTTCGATGACTGGTATGTCTTCCAGTTTTGCTGGAAACTCGATGCCGCTCACATCCACAGTATCCGCATGTTCTGCGTACGACGATTGACGACATGGACGAGACTTGTCTGCCGAAAATTTAGCAGCCAGTATTGACCATCTAAAGTACGGATGACATAAGACATGGACAGGCGGCATACAGTTCAATCCATACACCATAACACAACACTGAAACCCCACTGCTATACTTACAGTAAACACTTGTTGTCAGTGTTCTGCACGTTAACAATGGCCTTCTTCGACTTCAACTCCGGTGGCAAGGGGATGTACGAACTTCCTCCAAGTACACAATAGCGTGACATTTCGATGTGTAAACAGGAAATCCGTTCAACTACCCAACCTGATCCATGACGAACGAAATCATCAAGACGAGCGTTGATCTGAGCAATCATTGTACTGAGAAGGTCCCTCAGCTCCATGGTGTTGAGCACCAGCGTTGTACTCGATCGGAAGAAGAATGTGTTGGAAACCATTTGTCCTGTAGCAGGATTCAGCTTCTGCATCACCACCTGAACTACCAAAGAACACTTGTACTGACCCCATTGCTCAATATTCTCTTCAAGAAGCAGCTCCAGCGACGGTAGAACATGAGAGAAAAACTTTAGTACATCTGCAAACTCTTGATCAGGACAATAACTAAAGAATTGCAACAGATCAGATGATCTCACTACATCAAAAGACTGACGAGGTTTCTTCCGAAGGGGTTCCATCCTGAGCAGGGGTGGTGGCGGACAACCACACAATGGCTTGACAAGGTACCGAGGACCTATTTTTATAGGGTTTTCGTAATAGTTGAATTCGGAATAACTGGTTGTTTTTCAATTAACCAATCCACTCATCTCCCGCTGGAAACAATTAACCACTTACCGCACTTCCCGCTGAAAACATGTGACCAATTAGCGCACTTCCCGCTGAAATCACGTTCATCCTTTTATCGCGCATTGACCCATGTTCCACACTTCACAGTGAAATCAGTGCTGCAATGATGTACTGTGACGTCAATGCATGGATGCCTGATCTGTGCATCTGAGGTCAAGATGAATCCGGTATTCCAGCAGGTAAAAGT
Source organism: Sycon ciliatum (assembly GCF_964019385.1). NCBI lineage: Eukaryota > Metazoa > Porifera > Calcarea > Leucosolenida > Sycettidae > Sycon > Sycon ciliatum. The sequence goes on from NC_088655.1 coordinate 11,984,291, forward strand.
TCGAGAAAGAATTGTTGTATGTCGAAAAGAATTATACGAGAGGAAAGCTAGAAAAATTCTACACCTCATGGACCTTTCGATTACGGACATAGATGGAAAACTAATTGACTTATGTCAATGGAAAGATTCCAAACCCGAACAAAAAAAGACACGGCATGTCGCGAGTAACGTTTTGGTTTTTGGCGCGCACCGTGTTCACCGTGTTCTCCAAGGTCGTCACCTTCCCGGAGGCGGGACCCGGCGGGACGGGACTTGGCGGGACCTATAAAACCTGATATAATTTCATTTTTGGTTCACAATTCATTTTTGAGTCCATTGGATGATCGAGTACCGTCTCCAGAATTTCTCTCTCTATCAGATCAAAGATGTCGGCCTGGTCAACCTCCGAACCATATGTAGAGAAGTTCTATTTATTTTCTTGTAGTAATAAAGATGAATTAACCGTTCGGTTACTCACCGATCTGGGCACAGCCTACGAGCTAAGACCCATGCTTCTTCACCCGGATCGGGTGGACTTGACTCCCATGGAGATTGCGGAGTATGTGTGCAGGGTGTCGACGCGCGTTCTCGTGAGCGGTGAGAAACACCAGCGTCTACCGAAGATCGTTGTTGATGGGGTAGAGGATTATGGATCATCATCATGGCGGGATACGGGCAGACTGCTCCGCTGCTGGGACGACGGGCGAAGATCGATGTACAACGTGATGAAGGCTGCAGGTGTTCTGGATATTGTCGAAGAGACATTTGCAAGTGGAGAGCAGATCGAAGCTCAGGAACTCATCCGTGTCATCAAGGATCTCAATGATCGCAAGGTCTTTCGAAAAGACGGGGATACACAAGCGACGACGAAATCTGTCCGCCTCTCAATCATGTCGACGAGGATAACCCGTGTTGTTGTGCGTGTCCGGAAAATGATCCGAAAAATTGAAATTACAAGTCAAAATACTGCAAAACTATGAGTTCTGATTAATATAAAATTGGAAAAAGTGAGATAACATTGACATTTGAAATAGTAATATTTTAGACATCGGAATGCAATATTATGATGTAGGGTAGGACATATTACCCACACCCTAAAAATCAAAATTAATGATACATGTAGAATTCCAAATCATGACACCATATTACCTTATTGTTTAGGGTAGAGCATAACACCCCAATACATATTTTCAATAATACCCCCTTTTTTTTGAGGTAGGGGCACCCCCTGGCACATATTTTTATCCGCAAAAAAACCGGGCCAAAAATAATTTTCACCGCAAAAATGGGGTACTATTAGTACCCCATTTTTCAATAATACCCCATTTTTTGGGACCCGGGCGCCCCCTGTCCCAGAACCCGCTCGTTACTTCCTACTTGCGCGTGTGCACGTGTGTGTGTGTGCTTACGTGTGTTCCCGTAATGCAGGCAGTGCACCCAGCTGCTCATCGAACGGCTTTTCTAACTCCGGATCGACATCGTTGCATAGCGCACGGGCGGTCCTTGTGGCACAAAACGCCTCGGCGAAAACATTCAACTTGTCCGCAGGTGGCTTTGCTAACGACCCGGGCAATCATACATTCGAGGTATGGGTACTACCAAGAGTTCGTTAACTTTTATGAGTGTACATCTGTTCTCACTGCAAACACTCACACCGGATCTCTCTGCTGTACAAGTCACTTCCGGTTCACCAAGGTTTTGGGCCGGGTACATTATCAGGGTGAACTGGTAAAAAACAAAACGAAGTAAAAAATAAAAACGTACTGTTTCCCCCTGACGATGGGCCCGGCACGAGAACTTGGTGAGACAGGAACTGCTGTGCAGGCATAGCGGGCCTTGTGCAGCACTTCATCGCGAAAGAATGGCAGAATCAGCAACAATATGATTGGGGGGGGGGGGGGGGGGGGAACATGCACGTATCCAGTTCTCCTTTATCTTCGCAACCTTGCGGAATTACCTCGGTACACAGCGCAGGAGCTTGACAGCACCAATGAACAGCATGAAGCTTCTCTTTCTGTGTGTGCCAACGAGCCATTGCCATTGCGAGCAGCTTGACACGGGCCTGCAGAAGCGAATTGCACAAAGAGACCGAGGCAAGCTGCTCAGCAAGCAACATCTTCGGCACTTGCCGTGAATCGGCCGTGAAGCATGGCCCTTACTGGCTATTTAGCAGGAACTACGAAACAAAGATGGATGATAGAACCATCTGGAGACTACGTTTTACTCCTGCGCCAGTTGCGAGGTCATTTGGTATAAGAAAGTGAAAATAGTCCATGTCTGACCAACACAATTATACTGCTGCTGCTGCTGGTGTTGCTGCTGCTGCTGTCGTCATCGTCACCGTCATTGTTGTCGTTGCAGTTGCGTGCCTATGACCAGCAGTGCCGTCCGTTTGCATTCTGCTGGACGCTGAGCGTGCCTACATCGCAGGTGACGTTCGCCGAGTACGTTGTCCCATCGCCTCACGTCTCCCCGACTCCGCAGCAAGCCTACTCGGACCGCACGTTGCTGGACTTCCGCGTGCCGAGATACTCCAGCGGCGCTGCGTACGGGGAGAAGCTGAACCTGAGCGCGGTGCGGCCGGCCACTGGCGACAACTCTACGCTCTACACGGCGACGTGGAGTGTCACGCCGTACGCACCCACGTTCAGCCTCCGCTTCGAGAGTCTTTTCTACACGGAGGTGTACGGCGATTTCGACAAGGCCACCGCCGTCAGCTGGGCCGTTGCGCAGGAGCGCTTCGGCTTCAACGTGTCGGAGCCTGAGCGTAACGCCACGCACTACACTCAGACGCTGACGTGGCTGCCGGCTTGGCCGGGGCGCAGCTTCTTCGTGCAGTTGCGACGTGTCGACTTTGTGAACCGCTATCCCCAGGGTGGTCTTGGATTTCTCTGTCTGTATACTAACCCAGTATACTATGGTAGTGTTGCGTCGCTTAGTACCTGTGCCATGTCAGTCCCGTTGCTGCTTGGTGTTGTGCTAGCTGCTCTCGGCATTGCTACCTGAGCAGAGCATGTCCGGCTTCATGACTTTGCTCCGGTGATGTGTTGGTCACTCTTGTATGGTCCCTCTGTGTGTGTGTGTGTGTGTGTGTGTGTGTGTGTGTGTGTGTGTGTGTGTGTCATACACATACACATACACACTCTCACACACACGCACGCACGCATGCGCACACACACGATTTTTCTCTCTCTTCCCTCTGTCTTAGCTGATCTCTATATGGCATCATGGATGTGTGTCGGCGTGTGTGGTGCTCATTCACACACACACACACACACACACACACACACTCTCTCTCTCTCTCTCTCTCTCTCTCTCTCTCTCTCTCTCTCTCTCTCTCTCTCTCTCTCTCTCTCTCTCTCTCTCTCTCTCTCTCTCTCTCTCTCTCTCTCTCTCTCTCTCTCTCTCTCTCTCTCTCTCTCTCTCTCTCTCTCTCTCTCTCTCTCTCTCTCTCTCTCTCTCTCTCTCTCTCTCTCACACACACACACACACACACACACACACACGCGCACACACTATTTTCTCTCACTCTCTTTCCTCCGTCTTAGCTGATGTTTATCATAGCATCATGGATGCGTTCCTACACGTAAGTTTCTCTCTAGATTTATACAGTGTGTTTCCTCTCTGGCTCTGGAAGAAATGTGCTTTTATTAATTTAATTATAATAATATTATGTCCTTCACAAAGTAGTACAGACAGTTTATATTAGGCCCAAACAAATAATGACCTTGTTTCCGGTCGCCCGACCGGGCCACTTTTTCCCAAATTCTGAAACTTTTTTTTGGTGCCAAATGTATACAAACGGTGGCAATGCCATGTGTGCAAGTGCACTCAACGAGTCATAACTCAGTCAAATCTCAACCGAATTCCACAATCGAAACACCTACTAGGTGGCAGAGATTCTCAGCTGTCGGCTCGAAAACCTCCGGGGTCGATATGAGCTAGAATAACGGAGCTGGAAGGACTCGAACTGTTTGCTTGATTTCTCAGGATGTACGAAAACAGGAATACACCACATGCTGTACAAGAACAGTGAGTCAGTACGCAGTCAACTAACTTTGACATTGATCCTTGCTGTGATATATGTACAATGTACATGTGTAGGTGCTCTTGTCCATCAATACCACAACAATTGAGGAACCAAAATAAAATATCCAAAAAAAATTTCATTCCGGCCGACCGAGTCTCCTTTTTGAGGGGTTGCCGACCGGAAACAAGCCTATTTTTTGTTTTGGCCTTATTAGTATTATTCACAGATTTCGTAGCTGGACTACTTATAGATTTGATTTTTTGAAATTATATTTTAGTTTCCCTTTGCTAGTACGCCTGTGTGTCTGCAGCCTGGGTTTGTTACACTCTGCTCCGGCTCAACTTGTATAGCCGGGAAGCGATGGGGGTGGACCTCTTTCAATATTGGGTTTGTGTTTTAACACACGCAAACGATTAGTTCGAATTGCTAGCTAGCTGTGCGCAGAGCAGATTCGAATGACGGTAGAAGACTGCTCGTACAAGTGGGTGCATTGCCGCACTCTGCAATGGCAGGAATCATGTTGCCCCGGCCCCGTGGAGGACTGCTGGCTGTTACAGCGCCGCTGATTGGTGTAAGTGCATGAGGCGCAGATCCAGCGATCATCCCTGACTGGTTAGAGCTCAGCCCGCATACTACTACAGTAGTAGTACCAAGAGTACAATCAAGAGTACATGAAAACCAGAGTGTGCAGCTCTGATGGGTTGCTGTCACGGCTAAATTCCGTGATTACATCATTTTAGTGATGTAGTGCGTACAAGCAGGATTCAAGCAGGTCTCTTTCTGCACAACTGCAGCTCAGTTGTATACACTACGCCGCTTCCCGCCTCAGATCTGCACCAAATATTATGATGTAATCACGGACTTCCGCCGTGACAGACACCTATACATGTAGTAGAAAAAGCCCCAAGCTGCACACTCTGGTTTTCATGTACTCTTGCTCGTACCAAGAGTATAATAATGGGAGGGGGTTATAATAGTATACTCATAATGCTCTTGCTAGCATCAGTATGCTGTAGCAAAGATACAGTCAGACCTCGCTTAACCGCACACATCCGTTTTCCACAAAAAATGTCCGGATAGGCGAGGGAACCGGATAACCGAACACCGGTTATGTAGGATGCATTGCGTATGCTGTAGATCTGTAACCAGCTATTTTCTTCCGGATGGCGAGGGATCCGGATAAAAGAGGACCGGATAAGCGAGGTCTGACTGTACACAATCAAGTAGTCTTTGGGCGGTATAATACTAGTACCGGTACTCGTGTTTGATAAACATGCATGCATGTGCAGAATGTTACTCTTGCTACAGTACAAGGTACACTTTAATAGGCGTCGTCGCAGAAGTTTTCTGTCGTCCCTGAAACGAACATCTTTCATTTCGTACTCGGACCTCCTCCCCTCCCTCTGAAACGAATACAGCTTGCTATGCTGGACGACGAAAATGGCATGCATGTACATTGCCATATCAAGAGTATTATTATACCCCCCCCCCCCCCCCAACGAATCATGTTAATTTCACGGGCGACAAAAAACTTTTGCGACGACCCCTTATCGTACCGCTACTGTAAGACATGTATATAACGAGGAAGCAAATCTAACGTTTTAACGGATGACATTTCTTCGTTATAATAAGATCCGTTGAGGCCGTACTGCTTATGCTGAGTGTGGATATGGCAGAATACTGCAAGATCGTTGACGTATCTTCTCGTTAACCGATGAATTTTGGACAATCGTTAAATTTGCGACTCGTTATACTAGAGAGGTTCTGCTACACGGAACTACGTACCAAATTCCGTGTCAACTGCAGTGAAGTTTGACACGGATTTTTCCTACGTTGCACCGGTTCTGCTGTACGTAGCATGCTCGAAGCATGCACGAACACCCCGCCACATGTACTCGATGTAGCTCTGTACGCTCACTTTTCACACGGAATCCAGTCCGTGTGAAGCGCGCTTCACACGGAAAACGGTATGAAAAAATCCGTATCAAACTAAATCCCGTACCGCGGCAAAGTTTCCATACGTACTTTGGCACGTTTTACCGTGTGGCAGAACCTCACTACTAACATGTCTTACAGTATTGTGTCAAATAGTAAGTTTCATTGTTTGTGTGAAGCGAAAATGTTCACATCCGTTTAAAGCTAGTACTATCAAGCACTGCGGCACAGAGGCAGCTCCTAAAGCGGATACCGGTGAGCAGATGAGACTAACCCTGCACCAGGGCACAATGGAACTTTGGTCAGAGACAGAAAACCCCATTCGCAGCATCCATGCATGATTGTAACTAAACACAAAAGAAAATGTCACAATTCGACCAGGTTTCAGCAGGAAAGTGTACAGAAAAGTGGTGCACCCACTGGCCGGATCCAGGTAATGCACATGTCCATGCTGTCCTGAGTGCATAAGTAGCATAGTAGAGCATAGCACATGGACAAGAATTGAAACAACCCTGTCCTGAAAATGAGCATGCACCAACCCACACATGTGCACACGCACACACACACTAGCACACAGACAGACAGACACACCCGACCACATGTGGGGAAAACAGACAATTGAGTGTTGATTGCCACCACCTGTTGTACCGCTCATGATTAGTACTAATGGGGAGAAGAAGAAGGTCAGAGGAGATGAGGGTCATCGCGGATCAACCGCTTTGCGAGACAACATCAATCGCGGAGGCAGTATTACGCAATGAGAACTGATCATGTCGCTCAAGGTGCACACAGCACTCGATATGGATGCTAAAAAGAAGAGAAAGAGAAGGCGAGAAAAGAAGCTCAGTGGGGAGGAAAGTCACGTTGGTCATAAGAGGAGGATGAAGCTTATGATGCTGATGACGGATATTTGCAGAAAATGATTGGCAGCGGGGAATACACCGAAGTGGAGTAGCAGTGATTAAATTAGATGCCTTACATCGGATCGTGCTTATCAAAACAAAGAACATTAGAAGGACAATGAAAAGAAGCGGAACAAAAAAAGAGAGTCTATTATTGTTTATGTACAGCGACAAAAAAAAGAAAAGAAAAAGAAAATGCCCAGCATGCATGCTTGACACACAGCAACGTCATCTGAGGGGAAGCCTGAGTGAAGACATCAAAGCGGAGAGTTTGCGATTAGCTGTCTCAAGCGGCACGTGCAAAGCCGGAGGAGCAAGGCACAGCTGTGCCGACCAGCCGAAACTTTCCTTGGTTAGGTTTGGAAGCGAGTCGTCCCGTAGCATGTTTTGGCCGCCTTAGCTGCCGATTTCCTCTATGTAATTGGAAGGGAAGAGACCAAACTGCAAGGAAAGAGGAAAGAGAGACAAGCATTAGCCACTCAGACGAAATGAGTTTGTGAAGGCACCAAATCTCAATGTCATTGCAGAGAAGACATGAAGACCTGGATTTCATTGGAACGCTAATTTCATTAGTCTCGTTTTGCCACCCGCATGCCCGTTTATGCGATCAACAGGGGTGAACGTATGCAAATGTAAAGAGAGCGGCACCGTTTTCTCACCTTGCATCCATTGCGACTTCCATACCACCAACCAGCAGTGGCTGTTGTCTTGGAAATGATTAGTATCTCACATTCCTCCTGTGACACAAGAGAGAGAGAGAGAGAGAGAGAGAGAGAGAGAGAGAGAGAGAGAGAGAGAGAGAGAGAGAGAGAGAGAGAGAGAGAGAGAGAGAGAGAGAGAGAGTACGTACGTCATACAAACCCCATGACTAAGACAGAAACCTTGATGAGAGGAAACTACACACGGACAACACCGCTAGGATATTCTTCAACTACGCTCCTCTGAGTTCCAGTGGTGATTGTGAACGAAACTCACCTCAATACTCAGTTCATGTTCTGTCCGTGCCTTGAAGTCGTACTGCGCTATGCATTTGCTAGTGGTGTCACCGAACGACTGCAGCAGTGTGGTGTTGAGACCCGGGAAGCTGTGCACCAGTGTGCTGGTCTTGTAGTAGTGGATCATTTCCTGCACAGAGTACACACGGAAAGGGAGCAAGGAGAGGGACAAGAACAACATTGGATACAGCGTGTACAATCTACATGTCCATGTATACCGTAGTGTCTTGTATTGAAGCCGGTCTCATATACTAGTAGAGTCCTGATTTTCAAGATGCACTGTCGCCACATAAGCGTGCTTGTATAATGTAGTGTTGACATACATAGAAATACCTGTCTTGTGTAAAAGCCTGTCTCATGTAGATGCCTGCAAAACTTCCCCCAGATAGTCATATAAGCCGCGGCTTTTATACACGACTTTACGGCACGTGCACATATCTACAATGCGCAACACCCAGCCACCCAGGAGTGGCCCAATTACAAGGACTACTAGAGCAACAGCTACTGGTGGCCATCACTTGGGACGATACACACAGACACATGCCAAGTGAAGCGTTAGCTAGGCAAAGCAAGCTATCACCTAGTGGGATCAGAGGATAACGGCTCAGGTATGAATGTCAAAATCTGTCCGGAATGCCTTTCAAGTTTCCACCAATCACACGCGGCGTGACACACCAGACTCCGACATTCGAAAGAAACAGCGACAGGTCGTCTGAGCTCTCGACTGTGTTTGGCCGGTATGGGAAGACTCCCTTTTAGGGACCGGACAGGCATATCACACACCACTGGCAAAGACAATACCAAGGTCTCTGGCAAAATATGCTAGTGTTCCGATGACAAATGCAAACCAGACACCTGATGAGACACCTGATGACACAACGAGCATTTTGATTTTTTCACAGCGAATAGAATAGAGTAGAACCAAGAGTACATAACCCCCAAGAGTGTGCAACTGCCTGCACAACCTCTATGCTGTGCTGCGACGGCAGAACTTCACATCACGTGACATGGTTCAAAAGGTTACGCTGGTAAACAGTGCAAAGTGACCACAAGAGAGTTGAGCCCAAAGCTGGGTTGCGTTCAACCCTGTATCAATCATGCACAGAGTGCAAAAAATGTGTACGGGCTCATCACGTGATGTGAAGTTCTGCCATCGCAGACTCCATAGCTGGAGTTGCACACTCTTGGGGGCTATGTACTCTTGGTAGAACATAAAAGCGGGAGCCATCACAATCTTCAAACACACAAGACCCGAGACATGGCATAGCCTCTACAAGCACGTCAACAGAAATGCACCGCGGAGCTGGAACAGGTGTGCTGAGCTCACCGGAATATCAGAAAATCTCTTGGCGGCACTGAGGTAGACCTTGCCATCCTGACCAACAATCTTGATATGTTTTCCGGCGTTGTACCTGATCATTGACACAGAGAAGAAGGATGCAGCAGACAGAATACACTTAGCATCCAGTGAACAATGCCAACAGCAGGATCCTGAAGCAAGAGCAACAAAGAATCTTGCTATGTGTTGGCTGAGGATGATAGATTACCGAGAGCGAGACAAGGGGGTTAGCAAGTAAGGAGGGAGAGAAGGGCAACTCACTTTATCGACAAGGCGTAGGTGCCAGGACGGGCTTCACTCTCCCGGACCAGGAAGACACCGTTGGCGGAGTAGAGAAGCGAGGAGTCAGCCCCTTGCCGAGACATTTTGCCAACATACCTGCACCGTGGACAAATCATGGCATTGACATTACAGCACAACAAACAACTATATTCTTGCTGTGCACCGAAAATTCTGCAGTTATCAAGAAGAAAACAGACTATTCCTGGAGAAACTCAGAAGATTTGGTAGTCCCAAATAAGCTCAGCAAGAAGCAAAAGCGACAACAAATTACACGATGTGTGCTTGAGTATGCACTTGCCACAGCGCCCAACAGAGGACAGCTGTGCTGCACAGTATACAAGACGCGACAAGACCGCACAAACACATGCCAACAAACTATGCCAAAAGGTCTGATCTGTCTGGAGTCCCACACACCAGCCACAGTAACGGGGGAAAGTCCCTTACCAAGAGTAGGACGTGAGGGATTTGCCACGCGGTGAAGATGGCGGCAACGAGGGACTACCGGGACTTCCCGGTAGTGCCGGCGTAGGGGGCAGTGGTAGACTACGTCTGTGCATTCGTACACGCACACACACACACGGAAATGTACACACACACACACGGAAAAAGGTAGCCAGAAGGCAAACGGTCAGTAAAAGACACTTGACAAACGCAAACACTCATGTTGGAGACGAAGCCAGACTCGGTATAGACTCGATGGTGCTCCACACTACCAAAACAACTTCACAAAAATCTGAGGACGCGGCACACACCAACAGTTGGATAACACAATGCACTCATCAAGCATCTACTTACTTTTCTGAGACAGCGCCGCCACCACGATTGCCACTGTTGAATTTCAGCTCGGTGTTCTCGTAGGAGGTTTTCTGCTGCAAAGTCCAGAAAACAAGCAGTTTGTCCAGCATCAGATCTTGTGCAAGTCACATCATACACTCAACCCTCTATTAAGTATTATCAAGCTGCCCTCGTCTACCATACACCGCCTTCTACTGGGCTAGGTAATATGTACACACTACAACCACAACTCACACCATTATTCAGCCTGTGTACGTTTCGTCACAATTTTTCCGGTGGCTGAGTAAGGTCTTGATGTAGAAATGACGTCATTGCGCAATGGAGGCGTATGCCTTGCTCAGTTATCCTCAGTATGACAGGTTACACGTGTGCCATGCGAGCAGTGTTCTGAGTTAGACAACCTCGCAACGTGCCCGCATGTGAGAGGGTTGATTGCAAGTGTATACCAGAGAGAGAGAGAGAGAGAGAGAGAGAGAGAGAGAGAGAGAGAGAGAGAGAAGAGAGAGAGAGAGAGAGAGAGAGAGAGAGAGAAAGAGAGAGAGAGAGAGCGAGCTAGGGAACAGATTGGAACACAAGGCAGTCAAAGTGATTCCATGCGATAACACTACCGGGTTAGAGCAACACCACGTGAGTGCATTGGCGCTCTGATCAAGTATCGCTGGTACTTACACCGCGCGTTCTTGCTGGGGCCGACGGACTAGCTAACTCCTCCAGTTTACGCTTGGTAAATGCTGCTGGGAAGGATCCCGTCAGGCCAGTTCGCGTGTTCGTGCCCTGGAAGACGAATGAAAGAAAAGGAAACAACAAGATGGCACTGGGTTATGCTCTATGATGTCATAAACAGAATTCTTCTACGGAAAAACAAATCCATCGAATACGTCTTCCTTGAAGGAAGAAATATTCTTTGGATGAACGTTCCACTTTATGACACGGGCGAGCAACGAATGTAAGATATGTACCGTAAAGTACCGTTGATCCCCCCCCCCCCCCACGCCATGTCGCTTCCCAGCTGGGTTTTCGGCCGGGGGCGGGAATTAGATCAAGGCTGTCAAGTGCAGTACGATGTACAACAACGTGGAGGATCAGACTCGATGTGCTGGATCGTGCACATTTTTATCCTGGATTGGCACGTATTGTGTACAGCAGGGCATGCGTCGGTTCAAAATCGCATTTCGTTGAATAAGCCACAGTCGCTTCACAGGTAGAACATAGACAGGGTGCGGGATTAGAGAGGGGGCGGATCAACGGTACTTTACGGTATGCGCGGTTGAGGTCCAGCCCAGAGGTTACTGGTTTATATCCCGAGGACTATGATCACAGAAAAGCGCACCCGTCGTTTTTCTCCTTACTCCTCTTTCATAGGGCTCTGAAGTGTGCCGCGTGTTGCTGTCCGGCAAAATAGGGACGGCGAACTCCTGAGAATGCAAACAGTGGAATGGTGTAGACCCCAGCACAAGTTGCAATGTTGGCGGTGTGTGTGCGAGACAGACAGGCAGGCAGACAGGCAGAAAGAGAAAGAAGAACAGAGCGTCGACATACCTCCCAGAAGTCGGCACTTGTAATAAAGGCATCAATCTCATCACCAGGTTGAAACATCAGCGCCGGTAATGAGCCTGTGGGCGGCGGAAGACCTTGATAGCTGCAACAACAACAACAGCAACAGCAAAGAATAAATAATTCAAAAAACAACAACAACAACAACAACAACTCTTTTTGGCCACTGGCTATCGTGAGAATAAAGACTTGATTTGAAAACAACAAGTGTCAGATACCCTCCAGCCATTGCAAAACCAGGGAGATCTACATCCAGAAAGCCCTAAAGAATTTCTGATAGAGCCAGTGGCCCACGGACTACCGAGCACACCGGTATGTGCATCTCACAATGTATGCAATACAAAGGATATAACTAGTCAGGTGTGGCACCTGCACACACGCACGCGCACACACACACACAAGCACCAGGACACTAAAAACTCACTTCTGCATTGCTTGAACTATACCGCGGTTTCCACCCCCTGCCCTGCGAGCCTACAGCCACCAAGAAGCGCACAACATCCAAACCAAGAATGTGAACAGGGCACAAAGAAAACCGTACAACGCACCAGAAGAAGTACACAAATGTGATTCGGGCGTCCGTGCTGCTCGGAAATTAAAACAAAAACACCATGTTGTAAGTCTGGGACTGATTCTCGTCATTGCAGCACATTTGGCCCGGGAGAAAGAGTGAGAGAGAAGGAGAAAGAGAGAGATAGAAAGAGAGAGAGGCATTGAGATCCACAAACAAAAGAAAACAAGACAGGCGGAGGAAGTGGGCCGGAATACCTCTGGCGATAAGGTACTGCTCATCCACCTGTCCTTAGCCCGCGACACCGTGTTACGCACATTCGGACCACCAGCAGCTGTGCAAGCAAAGGATGAGAATACACACAGAAATCACGATCATAACAAGCCAGGTCTTTGTGCTCGCGATCCAGACTTCTGTTTCATTGACAGTCAACAGTTTCAGTGGAAGGGGTTTGCAATGTGTCCTTCCACTGAAATTGATGCGATCATTCAACACATCACAGGGAGATGGTGTCCAAAATAATTGCAGTATTCAGTCTTTCATATTATGTGGTAGATCACTCAATGAGGACAACACACCAGTAGACCGTGACCTGGAAGCCATGTCTAATGTACATCAGATGGACAACACACAAACTGCATTCCATTTGGAGATAGCGAGACTTGAAGTTCAGTGTAAAAAAATTCACGGCTCACGTGAGACTCGGCTAGAGACAGAGCTTTCCGCACCCGCTGCAACACCCTCAAAGATTAAGGCACATGCAGCTCCTAAAACGGCGGGAGGTGAGACTCCCTACAAAGTGTAGCAGAGGCACGACTCGTATCCGGGTAGATACGGTACATGTACTTACAGAGGTGAGCGGACGACTGGCCACCCTGGGCCTGGCCGTGGCACCTTGCAGTGATGTTGGTCAGACAGTCGCCGTGCACAGCGTTCTCACACACCGAACAGCGGTAGCCCTGCAGGATAAGACCCCTGTGAGCACACACGAGACAAGCACCACACGCATACACATTGTATTGGCTTGAGACCATCAGCATACTGGAAGAGGATGAATGGTGCTGGGAGCAAAACAGACCAGATAGCTCCATCACCAGAAAGAAACTCTACAGAGTAGATATGAGTTAGCCATACTGACAACAAGATAACCAGCTCTCTCTCTCTCTCTCTCTCCATCGATGCATTAGTGTACGTGTGTGGGGAAAGGACGAGCAAAAGTGTACAAATGTGCAACGCCCCAAGGGTGGAAGAAGAGGAAATAATTATAAGTTTAGCGCAAGGGCCAGTGCATTGCACGTCGTCGAGCCACACGTTCACAACCCAGTTCATAGGCACGGAACATACCACATCAATCGCCGACAGACCGAGCATCGTTGTGTCTGGCAATCGAATGTAGTCAGGTCGAAATTGTGTCCACCTGCAACAATCACACATGGGCAATACGTTCAATCAGCACAATTCTAGCAACTATACTCAGGAAAGATCGCGTGAAAACAAGTAGTTTTTCTCAAGTGGCTCACTAGCAGGGACACTAGGTTGCCAGCAACTTCACATGTTGGCACAGTGTGCACACACACACCCAAATATGGCATGTGCACAACATTCATATTCTGCAGCTGTTCAGCCCCGAAATGAAGTGGCGTGACTGCGGCGGTAAGACTAAATGCAGAAGGTGGTTGCCGCTGATGCTGGAGCCACCGTCTTCTACGCTCGCAACGCTAGATCATGAAACCTGCCCAGATTGGGTTCACATACCATAGTGCATGTGTGCGTTCAAAGACCCAACGCATACATAATGCAATAGCCAGCAACGTGCAGAACAGTTGTGGGAATAGTCAGGCGGTGCGTGAAAAGGTTAAAAGAAGTAACTTACTGGCCGAGGGTCCAGTTTTGTTGATGTTGGACCTAGAAGATCAAGAGGACAATACGGAAAATGACAGCGATTACTCAGGCTGCACAGTATTGCTGGCTTCAAATCATGTACTTGTACTTATTTGTACTTGTTGCTCACTGCCAAAACTGGTCACGTGGGTCTCCCCGGGAGAGAGACTCAAAAGGAATCTTGGAAAGATGACTCAATTGGCTATTCAACTCAGTGGTACTAAAACAAACTGGCACAAGAGCATTGGAAACCAGAAGTATTCTACTGTGCGCATGGGGGGAGTCTTCTCTGACAGAGCTGTGTGCATGCTGCAGTGCTGACAAGCACGGGCAGAGAGCAGAAGTGCTGATGGGTGCAGTTTGTACAGTGCTGCTCAATGAAATCCAACCGTGTCGCTCAAGTACGCTCCGGGCCGGCGTTGCGCAGCCCTAGACCCGTGAACACTTGGCTGCAAAATGGTGCATGCGGCGCAAACTTGAGCGACGCGACTGGATTGCATGGAGCAGGACTGTGCATGCGGCGCTACAGCATCAGCTCAAACAGTGCTGTCGGGTGGATGACACTATTCAATGTTACACATACAGTTGACACAAACACACAGTCTTCTTTCACAGAAACAGAGTGCAATCTGCTATCACTGTCTTGCAGTGGTCGCCGGCCAGATCTTCTAGCCAGGAGTACCATAGGGCAAGATGTCCGCGCTATGATACTATCCAGACACGTGTTGACCAGATCAGTACAGTGGGTTTGAACATTGGAGCGCAATGCAAACAGCGACGCCACGGAAGACTCTGGCTACGCTGCTGCCTCAACAGATAAACTTACACAGCATTGTTCACCAGCTTCAGCCATTCGACCTTGGCCTGCGCTGTCTTGGCGTAGAACAGGCAGCTGTTTGTTGCCGCCGTCGAGGTCCTTCCCTGGATCTGGAATGCGAAAGAGAACTTGCCCTTCACCGCCGACTGCTGCATGTCCTCAAAACCATACTCATCCAGCTTGAGGATCTTCTTGAATGTAAAGCGATCGCCCTGAGATGACAAGAATAATTTTGCAGAGGAAAACATGCAAGCAAGGTAAAACAAAATGCCAGCGAGTAGGAAAAAGTCAGAGTCAACCTGACATCTGCTAGCACAAGAATCGTGCAGAGAAGCGCAATGCTGAGTCAAATCCGATCGGGCAAACCTCCAGTACTAGCTAGCCCTCTGATAAAGATTCCGTGAACCTGGTTGTTGATCAGTTGGCAAAATGCCGGCTATAAGCCTGCTCACTGTATGCATGTAGGTACAATACGATTTGCAAATGCTTTCTTAAATACACCCAGGAGCCACTTCTGTGCTTATTTTGGCAAATGGAAAGAAAGTTATGCTCCTCACATCACACCAGTTGTATGGTGGCCTTGGCGATGGAACCAACAAAGACCGACAAAGCACTCCATGGCACCTTCCTGGCCAATCTCATTCGGCCACCGAAGAGACCCTCAACACCACACACAGTCACCGAGCCACACAGCGGTCACAGGCATTTATCACAAGGCTCTCTTTGAAACTGGCCAGCTGCACACATCACAGGAATACCACCGCAAGACCAACCAATTCTCGAGCACACCGGGGCGAGATGCTGCCACAAGCTGACAAGCCAACAGGCTTCACCACTGGCATATTACAGTATTTACTGCATTATTCCTACTGCTAGCAAGGAAGCACACAGGAATGAAAGGAGACAGACGACTCACCTTGTTCTTGCAAATGATAAGCACCTTGTCGAACAGGAAGGCGTATCTGAGAAATATGAACACACAAGCACAACAGCACGGTTATAAGTGGTTCGGTAAACAATATATCGATCATCAGACGGAAATGGATGAACTTCACATTTTAACCCATTGAACGCTGATGACGTCTATAGACGTCATTGAAAATGCCCCCCATGCGCGGGATGACGTCTATAGACGTCATGGGATATATAGTGATTTCTGGCACTGTCTGGTGTGTAAAAGCACTGTTAGTCAGTTGGATCATGATCCTGCCTCTTGTACGATAGGTCGTTGGTACGAATCCCGCTTGGAAATACTACGCGTCTTTTTTTCTTCTCTTTTCAGCGATCTTTCAGCTGCAATTTCACGCATTTGGCGTATTTCACGCAATTTGAGCAAACTTGCGTCCCCTGTTGTGATGCGCTATTCTTTTTGGGGACTGTATCGATTCTGTCACCCTGTGGTTGATAGTCTTGGCAATCATTTCCAAAATATTTGAGGACCCCAGTTGCCAGAACCCTGGAGTTTTAGAACTTCCTATTGGCCCTGTTTTTAGCATTTTATATGCAGAGTACCAAAGGCAAGGCCCAGTAGCGCTGAATGGGGAGTTACAGTATACTGTAAAAGCAGAAATTTTCGGTGGTGTTTTATTTTCGGTAACTTCGGTGCCGAAATTTTTACCGAAAATAAAACGCACCGAAAATGTCGGTATAGTACTAGTACACTTACCTGGAACGCGGGTTTACCGAAAATTTCCCTCCGCCGAACCGCCGATTTTGGAGAATACCGAAAATATTACACCACCGAAAATTTCTGCTTTTACAGTAGGTGCTGCCAAGAGTACATAACCCACCGGAGTGTGCAACTCCCACATACCCTGCTGTCCCGACAGAATTTCAAGTTGACGCCAGTATTTATGACGCAATGCTCCTTGCATCAGTGATTTACAACATGCGTACGGGTGTCAACGCATCACGCGTTTTTCTTTGCAATAATCTGTACAGGATCAGATCGGCTTCGGTCAACCACAGGTTCCGGAATCGTCTGATAATCCCGTGTACAGTGCGCTGCGCATTGCAGCATCAAAATGACGTCAACTTGAAATTCTGCCGGGACAGCACCCATAGTCGAGTTGCACACTCTTGGGGGGTTATGTACTCTTGGTACTGGTAGTAAGCACTCATCACTGGTCAGCATCAACACACACAGTTCCTTACAACATCTCCACAAAGAGATCATCACCCTTCAGTCTGAAGGTCCAGTGCATGCTGGTACTGTATAAGCGAGTGTGAATCAATGCAACAATCCGAAAGTACAATTGGCTTATGCGCACAGTAAGACCGTGCGTTCTACAATCTGGCGGCGCGGCATACTCCTGCCATCACCGTCGCAAGAACAGAAACAGGAACTATCTCAATGCTCTCCCCAGAAAGCAATGTACATGAGCGGCACATACCTTGACTTGGGCTTTGGGTCTTCAACGTTCTTGATTCTTACTTCACCGTCGAGCAGTGACCGACCATAGGTACTCAAGTTCTCCCCCTACACACACACACACACAAACCAGAGCAGACATAACAAATAAGTTATTTGTAAGTCTGTTTCCTTATAACTTTATAGCTGATATAGTTGTCTACTTATACCTGGAACATGTAAAGTTGCAATTGCTTTCAAGTCTACTCACACAGAAAAAGCCACAGCCAATATCCACAAATACCAGGATCACTACGAGCGATGCGCCTCACCGGTAACATGGACATGGGTGTTTCGCACTGCCTTACCTTATAGTCGAGAAGACTGGCCTGAATTTCCCGGGTTGTGCTCAGCGCCTCGATGTCACGCTTGATCTCATTCACGCTCTTGGCAACGTCCTGCAGGCACGGAAGCAAGGAAAGAGTCGCGTCAAATCTCAAAATGCAAAAACACAGTGAACCCCGTCTAAGCCGATCGCTCAGACGCCGCCTCCGTGGACAGGTGGTCACCTTAGAAAAAGGTTTTAGGACTGGACATATCACGCTTTTGGTCTTAGTTGTAGTGGTCCCTGGGACAGTTGGTTTACTGTACCTGTCACATATTGACCCAGTCCACCGATCAAGCAATAGAGTTACAAGGCAAAGAATTGCTCGCGAAAAAAACTAGGTGCCGAGCATTTCGTTCAGCGTGCCGTCATGGCTGTTCACTGGCTGGACTGGAACAAGTTTCAGCGGAAAGGGGTGAAAGAGGGATGGACGGAGAGCAACTCATGCGCTTACCTTTAACGCATCGGAAGCCTCTTCCAGGCCGGAGATATCTCCGTAGCCGCATTTGCCGCCCTGCTTGATCAATTCCTACAAGACGAACAGTCGGACAATTGGGACACAAAAAACATTTCAGCTGGATATAATCATTTACATGCTGTGGCAATCGCATGCACCTGCACTTCGCCAAATCCACGATACCGGGCACTGTGCTATGGTCATTGCAACATGTTCAGACGTTGTTTCAGTTCACAGCCTACGAGGCTAAGGAATCAACCAGGACTACTAGTACTTCAACCTGGCATCGCAGTGCAAAGGACCCTCCGTACTTGTGCGATTGTATCTCTTCAGTTAGACCTTATACTGTCAATGGTCAATGTACAGAGCAGTTTGCGGCGATTTATATTCGCGAATGCGTGATGGTCGTGAAAATAGCGACATTTAATCTGTAGCGAAAGTATGCACGAGTACGCACACACACACTCTCTCGCACACATGCATCAAAGGATCTGCTTGCTGAGATAATCTTCGTTCAAGCAAACACCCATGCTCAAACACACATGCGCAAGAAAGGTGGCATAACGCGTGTCATGCAGGCCTCAAACTTACTCGGAGCAGTAACGGATACTTAAGCACACGCTGCATAGGTACGCTCAACAACTCCTTCAGGTTGAAACGCTGTTTGGATGCTTTCTTGCACGCCTACGTCATGAAGCGGTCACACAACACAGCAGAAAGCAAGAAACGGCTTAGCAAACACAATGAGCCCATTGCTCAATGACGTAAATTGTACCGTCAACACGCCATACAGCCACCCGGGCATGGTCGTGCGGGCTGTTGAACAGCGCATTGCTGATCCCAGCGTAGTCAAATCCATTACTCGTGCAATCCCTATTATTTTGGAAATGGGCAATGAGCTTATACCGGCGGTACAAAACTACCAAACACGATCAGTGTGAATATCAGTGCAAGCTTTTTTTTATGAACAACAGCTTTCAGTGAGCGACCAGTAGGTACGCACTGAAGGCCGAGGAGACGGTAACAAGCCATTGCGCAGTCGAAACACAACGTGTAGCAAGAAAAGCAATTTCTTGCAGAAGCAGGCCACTTACATCTAACGTCTTGGCCATGTCAGGTCGATCCATCAATTCTTGCACCTGATAACACAGACAAGCAAACACACACACACACACACAAACACACACACATAGTATCCAGGTGCACCCAAAAGCTCAAAACGGATCGAAGACAATACGCATTTGTTTATCCGAACCATGCAGCCCCGCCCTTCCCTCCCCGCTCCATCACTGACTCAGTACTGGACTTCAGCCATTGAAGTCATTCATTTGGTAAGTTTGCTGCTAGGCACATTCCGAACACGCACACACACGCACACACGTGTATGACAGACAACAACCTCGGCACAGTAGTGGATCTCAACTAGAAAAGCACGCACACACACACATGCACACACACACATGAGTGCACTTCAGTGCACTGCTGCACTGTCACTGGCGTCCTTACCTTGGTCTGGCTAGGGGGCAGGCCAGCGCAGTAGGTACCGTAGTTCACGAAATCGTCCGCCTGCACACAAACAGTAAACACACAGATACAATAGCGGATTGAATAGCACGTACAACAAAACCTGTAACCAAAGACTCTCGTGACTAGCGACCAGCCTGGTACTACAGACCACTGAGCCAGGCACGGACGGTCTCACATTCATATAATCATGGTTGTGGGGTGCAAACCTCTAACTAAGGACCACCTGCCACTAAAGACCGCTTGCTCTGGCCCCAAGGGGTGGTCGTTAGTCACAGATTTCACTGTAATTTATGTACGCAAACTATGCTGTACATTGGGCAAACATGGACCCCAGCGAGGAAAATAATCTTGTACATTGTCAATGAGGGGTGATCCGAAGGGAGCGGCATTTTAGAAAGCAATATAGTCCGGGCACTGGAGTGCACCCGGGGCAAGGAGATGAGGATTAGTTCTTACGTGTTTCAGAAAGCATTTGCTGATGAGCTGAGCACCGGATTCGACCTGTGCTTCCAACATGGTCAAGAATCCAGTATGCACCTCGCGTAATTCCTACACAAAAGCAAGGAGGATAACAGGAAAAAGAAGCAGCACCATCACCACAAGCACAGCGAAACAGAGATACCCGGCCGGGGAACATTGCAGTAGGAGTAGTAGTAGTAGCAATAGTAGCGCAACTAGGGCTGAGTCGGGTAGCATTTTCTTCGGGTATCGGGTCCGGGTAGTTCTCCACGGGTAGCACGGGTACCCGATCGGGTAATGTTTCCATGGTAAGACCACAATGCACACCGGTACCTTCCTTTGCGCACTCGGTAGACATGCGTGAATTATTTGTACATGTACACTGTACATGATGTCATCTGCGACTTCGGGTTTTCGGGTACTATTCGGTACCCGTCTACCCGAGGTCCTCACGGGTAGCACGGGTACCCGTGAGGACCTCGGGTAGACGGGTACCCGACTACCCGTGCACACCACTAAGCGCAACACATAGCAGCAACATAAACCACCGCCACCATCACCACATCACAAGACTTAGTACAGCCAGGATGGCATGCACCAGGGCGGTAGCCAGAGGGGGGGGGGGGGGGGGTAGAGTGTTGCAGTCCCTCTTCCCTACTCTGATTGCTCGATTTTTGTTTTTTTCACTTCACGCAGCGAAAATGCAGCCACGAATCGATCGCTCCGGGTGGTCTCTGCATCTCTCTTTCGTGACAAGGCAATAGTGGAACATGGAAAATGGGTGAACTGTTTGCTTCCTCTGCCCCCCCCCCCCCCCACTAGCACCCTGATGCACCATATTGAAATAATCAGGAGATATGATTCGCAAGACCATGAATCACTCACCGGTAAGTTGATAAAGATGACATCGCGGCTCTTCTCATCCAACAAGTTTGTCAGAGGATTGATGTAGTGCTCCGAGAGGATGTTGAGCACGTCAACGTAGCTCTTTTCCGTCTCCACAAGCTCAGCAACAATATGACCTAGCTTTTCCGGAAGACCTGGATTGAATATTGTCGACATGCGCACACACACACACACACACACACACACACACACACACACACACACACACACACACACACACACACACATGCAAGTAGAATGTCAGTACGGTGGCAGCAGCGTTCCCATTGCAATAGATCTGAGCCAGCGTTGCACTTTCTGCTTCCTGTAGAAGTAGAGATCTTCAGTGATCAATTCTTTGCCCAGCTAGGGTACCGGCTAGACAGTATTATTAGTGCCGACAAATGCAGCAGACCAAGGATATAGCTGTGTGTAAGCTCGTGCGTGTGTGCGTGTCGGTGTTTGTTACTCCCGCACACACCTGTCCACATGCCCTCCAGAGAACCATTCAACAGAAAAAGGCAAAATGTACCAGCCACGAAAAGAGGCAAAACGCAACGGCACACATTGCACCACTCACCCGCAAATCCGCCACCCTTCGCCGTCTCCTGTGCCGTTTTGCTGAAGTTGACGAGCGAGCCATAAATGTCCTCGTCCATTTGTTCACTGGAGTAGACGAGTTCTTCCTCCGGTACCATATTCTCGGCTTCTCCGTAATCTGTCTCATCACCAGGCTGTCGGGACGAGCCTGTTGCCTTGATTGTTCTGCAAAAAGGACAGCGCAACACAAATCAAGACACGATTAACTTGGCGTGTATTCACTGCCAAGACAAACCAGGTGTGACTGGCAGGTAGCTATTCGGGAGTTTTCGCTCTACGTAATTATTACGCATGAAAATCCGTATGTCGTATGCGCCGGGGAGCGAGGGCAACTTTCATACGTAAATCTCTCTACGGATTTCCGCAGGAAAGCTGTTTCCTACGTAGGGCTTTTTGAAATATTTTTCGCATTTTCCGGACTTATCCATGGCAACGTTCAAGCTGCGCGAAACACAAGGTACACACCACGTGGAATACAACATGGAAAACGCAGTTCCGGTTCGTGGTGCATGGGGCGGGTGCATGCAGCCAACCCGTCTCCAAAGCAACAAGGCATGCTTAGCAGTCGTAGAGCGAAACCCAACAGCGCAGATTTTACGTAAGAAAGTTACATGCAGTT
The DNA here is from genome assembly GCF_964019385.1 of Sycon ciliatum. Taxonomy (NCBI): domain Eukaryota; kingdom Metazoa; phylum Porifera; class Calcarea; order Leucosolenida; family Sycettidae; genus Sycon; species Sycon ciliatum. Next base: position 12,006,593 of record NC_088655.1, read on the forward strand.
CTTACGTTATTCTCATACGTATTCCGTAGCGCGAAACCTTCCTATTGGTAGCAGGCGGATGAGATACAATGCGCATACATGCAGCTGATTTATGCAGGTGGGGTAGGGTGGGGGGGGGGGGGGGGGTGGAATTAATATTGCCAGTCTGGCCAGTTTTGCCACACAGAACTACGGAGACGCGTTTCAACTGCAACACCTGCTTGTCTCCTCAAGACACACAGCCCTGGTCAAGTGATCGTAACATTCCTCGGTCGCTAGAACAGGGTGAAAACAACAGCTCTCCAAGAAGAGGACTGACAAGTTCCCACCGGTACTTACAAGGCGACGTTTTCCAGATCGCCGTAAATATCCTCCTCCACACTCTGGTTCAAATCGACGCTACCGGCACCCCTTGGGAATGGCCTGCACCAAACACGAAAGAAACCCACAGAGAACGAGAAAATTAATACAGCAAAATATTTCGGTAACTAGCGTCCCGTCATAGAGGACAACACAATTATCACAGAGCTCACCGTATACAAATTTTAAAAGGCGAGTACAATACAATACAAAAACAGTACAATATACGTTCACAAGAATGAATACGCTGTGCTGTATGTGTACAGCACCAGTAGCATTAAGAACAGATGCTTCTCTGCACCTTACATTCATAAACAATCTACAGTCAGACCTCGCATAACCGCACACATCCGTTTTTCACAAAAAAATATCCGGATAGGCGAGGGAACCGGATAATCGAGCACACACACTGTATGTATGCATGACATAACTATGCTGAAAATCGGTAACCAACGGTTTTCTTCCGAATTGCTTCCGAATTGCGAGGGATCCGGATAAGCGAAGTCAGACTGCACTTGAATGTCTAATATGAGTACAATACAATGCAAAACAGTACATTATGCATTCACACAAATGAATACGCCATGTTGTATTTTCTAAGGTACCAGGCGTATCCCGAACAGATACTTCCCCGCACCTTACATTCATAAAACATTAGCTATTGTTTCATGCAAGGCAGCACAAACTGAACATAGAGATTTCCTGCGGGAAGAGCGCGGATTGTGTTCTGGCATAGTTCACGCTGCACGGCATACAGTCTACACGAACACATCGACTTTGGAATGTGTTGTACAAAGTGATATCGAAAGCAACGCTTCGCTACTCTCCACAGTACATATGATGCATACAACCATGTCAACACATAACATGCGCTTTACATCGCATAACCTCAAAATAGCTGAACAGTACATCTGTTTACCGAAATGGCTGGCACTATTCTGATTACGTTTTGACCAGAACGGATAGCATCACTTCGTTCTGTCCATCGGCAAATCATCGGAAAATACTGAGGCTCTGCCCAGTGTGACTAGAGAGCCAAACTCATGGAACTCAACTGGAGTGGAATGCGTACTGGCGTTTCCATTCCTGTTGCAACTAGAAAGCCCGTGAAAGTTTGCTGTGAAGTCTGGTGCCTGTGTGTGTGTGTGTGTGTGTGGTGTGTGTGTGCTCCCGGATATTCCGCCAGACCAGAGATGTTATGTCACACCGGCGTGCATGCTCCTCTCCCTCCTCCTGGGACAACGTCACCTTTACGGCAACGGGTCAACAGGACAGGTGTTTGTGTGTGTGTGTGTGTGTGTGTAGGTGGGTGTAGGTGGGTGCATATCAGAAAGCAATGTTCCCCAGCACTGTGTGTGCAAGAGTTCCTGTAGCCTAGGTACATGTACAAGAGGTAGGTACATGACATTGTACAAGAGTTTCTGTTGGTGCATGTACCAGATGTACAAGAGTTGCATCTACAAGAGTCACTGTGGGTACGTGTACAAGAGTTACTGTGGGTGCATGTACAAGACGAGCGTACGAACGGAGAGAGTAAAACCATGCTCATGTCGCCACTCAGACAGTTTGCGGTTCGCAACTTCACGAAGTTAGGAACAACATTCTCAAGCAGACATCACCAGCACATGCACGAGCAAAACTTACTCCAATCCCAAGGCCATTGCGGCCTCGGTGCGGGAGAGGGCTGACAAACATTTCACAACCTGCAGCGGGAGAAGCAGGAATGGAATTATGCAGTACAACAAACACACACACAGCATCCTTTCAAGCAACTTGCAACTGAAAACGAGCGTAACACCAAACCACGATTATTGAACAGATGATTGAAGGTTCGAAATTTATCAGCTTGCACTTCGGCCAGAAACCGAGAAAAAGAGAAAGACCTCTCCGTTCACACCTAGCTGTTCAAATGTTACTAAAATTGTTCGGAAGGTGAAGGTTGTGAGAAAAGAAGCATGACACGTTCCTCGAAAGCGGCATGCAGATCATGCGGGTGTGGTGGATTGTGTGCGGGTGGTGCAGAATGCAATGTCCGTGTGCCTTACCGCAGAGAAGTTTGTCAGTTCGAACAAGTCGTTCGGCTGGAACAGGTCTTCATCCTGGATCCCGAACGCCACACTGACGCTCAGCAGGAAGGAGTTGATGTTCTGAATGCATTTGAACTGAACGCAGGTACAGCAAAGACACCGTCCGTTCGCTTAGACTCAATCGCAAGAGGAAAGGGGTGCTTTGCAAAATATTTGCTCACACTGCATGAGCAGCACACATTTACGGAAAGCAGATCGTGTGGGGATTCGATGGACGGCAGTCGTTGGACAGGGACACCTTACCTCCAATGTAGCTCTAGGATGAAAATGCTGAACGGCGTCTGGTATAATCTTATTCAGCAGCTGACACAGGAACACTCCATCTCGCAAGCAATTGGCAAAATCATCCAGACCAGCATCTGGACGAACGCCGGGATGTCCTGGTGGAAAGGTTTTCGCCTGGATCATCCACTGCCGCGCCTCCTGCCACTCCATGACTGTGGCCGTCCGCGTCCTCCTCCACCTCCACCAAAACTACAGGCCCACTGAGGTCAACGTGGAAACTAAACCAACCATTTGTTGGCAGATGACGGGTGGTGAGCACTTCTTGAACAAGTATGAGAAACAAACGACGACATGCATGACTGACTAGACTGACGATAAAACTTTGACACAGCGGGAAGGAGATGCAAAAATCGCTGCGGTCCGGCACACATACACACGTCGCTGCTGCCAGCTGCAGCGTGCAATGTCTGCGCATATACCAAACATGCCCATTACATGCTCAGGCGCGTGCACTCGTACTCGTTATCGACGAGTTCGACATGATCCACAAGTCATGTGACCTCATTCACAGAGCGCATGCGTACTCAGGCTTGTGTAGCGGCTCACCAGTCTGCACGATCTTTTTCAGACAGGGAGTGGTAAAAATACCGACTCCCTCAGTCCCCGTTTCAGACATAAAGACAGTACGAGAACGCTACTTCGAAGTACAGCTGTACATAAAACTTTTTTTTTATTAGGGCATGTTCGTTTGGTAGGATCGGGATCCCGATCCACCGGATCCACTTCGCACCCTTTCGATTAGTCGAATCTGGATCCGGATCCTTCGGATTTGGATCCGATCAACCCACCTCGGGGCCGGGGAGCAGGGTTGCCCGGATCCATCGGATCCAAATGTGACCTTTGTACGTATATGGCGGGTAAAAACCATTTTTGTACACATTGTGATACGCACACGTGGATATAGAGCTTGTTGACTTTTTGTACGACGGATCGATATCGCGGAGGCGATGAGTACGACGTTCATCCTTTGGGGTGATTTGTGAGCGCCTACTTTTAGGTTCTGCTAGCATGCTATACGTGAAACGTAGAGAAATCACGTAGAGAGCAGGTGTCTGGGTTACGTTAGAGTCTACGGCTTCGCGTGTTTTGGCTCCAGATTTCTACGCGGAGATGGGGTTCTCTACGTTGTGGCACACGCAGAGAAAATGCGTACGGATTTGCTGGGTATTGATCAACTGCATGCAGAAAACTGCAAAATATGGAAGGGGAAATTCCCAGTACACATTCCACGTGACTTCTCTAGGTGAAACGTAGAGCAGAACAGCATTTCTTTACGTTACGGGAACGCGAAGAAAGTTCGCGTGATTCTTTGCGTCGCGTTCCCAAAACGTAGAGCAGAACCTCCCTATTGTCAACATGGCAACAGTCAAGGTCCAATATAAAGTGTTCAGTTGAATCTGAAGGATCCGATGGATGTGAGATTATTATTATTATTATTATCAAATTTTTGATAGGGCAATCCCCACAGGCCTAAGGCCTTCTTACAGGGTACCCTAGAAATGAAAGTACTGAATTACGGAATAGGTGCAGTGAAGAGCATAAGCGGACTGCAGCGGGGAGTGCATTCCAACGGTCGGAACCGATGAAAGAAACTGAAAAGAGACCGAAACGAGTTTTAGCTTTTGGTAGAGTGACAGACGAAGATACCTGGGAGCGAGTGCAGGAATTGGTACGAGTAGAAGTAGAACGAAGGCAAAAGCAATCAGTAAGGAGAGTAGTAGTTAACTGATTCAGGACACGAAACACTAAGATATAGAGTTTGAACTGATAGCGCACAGACAAAGGGAGAATGTGATGGCGTGCATTAACAAGGGATACGTCAGAAAAGCGAGGCATACTGAACACAATGCGTAGAGCTCTATTACTAAGACGGACTAGACGGTCATGAAGAGTTACTGACAAGCAATGAGCAAGATCTCGATCCTGATCCCGATCCTTACCAATCGAACATGCCCTAAGGCACCCATTTTGATAATCCAGGGGATGGCCCACGCCGGCGCCTGGTACTGCCACTGCATAAATCATACGTAATGACAAACGGCATCGCAAATGATTGACAACAACAGAATACACCAAATCAACATTTTTCTCTAGAATACGGCCAACCAATGCCTTCAAAAACACGGAACACTCCTTGCCTATCATGCCGTTGGTCGCAAATACCAGAGGGGTGAATGTGCCCCGATCGATCTGATTCACTCGCTCTGCGTAATGCCGCTTTTTTCCCGCTCATTGCGCTCCAATTGGCTCATGGCTTTTTCACGAGACAGCAAGGTGGCCCTGGGATGCGTTACCCGGATATCGAAGAAGGCCTCCTGCTGCCGCGTCCAAAAGCCACGAGCCCTGAAGTCAAGCCGCGCTTCCTGGGATCTGTTAGCTGTTGACCATGCCAATGTCTCACCACCAAATGGGACAAGGTTGGGCTCGATTGCCACATCGGGACTTACACTTCTGAGTAGCTCAGCGATGAGATCACGTATCTCATTATGCCTTGCGGTGGGATAGCCCCCATAAGGGCACACCATGGCATGGTCAGTCGACAAGTTAGCTCCGCATACACAGTTCGTTGGAAGACCATCAAGCGGTAGACCGTACCGAAGCGCCACAGCATCAGGCTCTAAAATCTGATTTGTTAAGTGTTGTGCCATGGGCGCCGCGGACCTTGGTTCAACAGTCAGCCAGGAGGACACGCCCTTCTCACCAGCTATCTCCACCAAGAATCGCTGGTCTGGTGTCAGGTGATCATGTACTGTTGCCAGGATCTCTATGTCCCTAGCGTCTCTCTTCTTCTTGCCTTCTCTTAAACGCTGGCGAGTCTCCATCACAGCCTCGCTAACGCTAGCTTCACGTGACGGAATTTCCATTGAAGCTGACGGTGGCCGTTGCGGAAGCCATGATGAGGTGAGAGACTCATCAGCGGTTTCATTGTTGACTGTGTGACGCGGCGGACGCAGTGGGAGCCAAATCTCTGACGCATCACCTCCATCCAGAGAAAGAACATCACTGCGCTCCCGGTCAGCAGAGACAATATCCACCGACCCAGAATTCGGCAGCATAGCTTCCACGTTGTTGAAGTTAGTTACTGAGTTCCGCTCCACTGCCTCTCCGGACGACTCCTCATCCGCCAATTCACCCCGGCCAACTCCTCAGCTGCATCTGGCCGGCCCGCAGCCGTTCGCGTGCTATCGGCAGCAAGCTGTGGCACGGCTGCCTCAATTATTGGGCGCACGGCTTCGGTACACTGCGAATACTCACCCTCACATAATGGTGCAACTGGGGGATGCCTAGCCCACCACGGCGGCATGGAACTCCCATAAGCTGACGAAGGGGATCGTCACTGCTTAGAGACACACCAGCAATTGCAGGCAGCAGGGAATTATTAATTGCATCATTCAATCTAGTAAATAGGTCGGGAGAGCAATGTACGGCCCGAAGGCAATAACGCCAGCGCGAAATAATGCTGCGCACAAGCACAGTATACGCAGCATGTGGCTAAGTAGTGGCGAGTTCGGAAAGGTGCTCGACTTGGTGAACCCACTTATCAACCTTACCCGATACAAATGTGTGCAGGAATCTCTCAGACCCAAGGGCGCCACCAAGATAAATGCAACCATCCGTAACAATTCTCACCCCAGTCCCAGCGAATAATTCCTGCGCTGCGTGCTCGAGAGATGGCTTCACGAGAAGAACTGTCTTCTCCGGATTGGGGTGGTACCCATAGTCAGGTCCCAGCTGCAATAACTTAGACCAGTAAAGGGATGTGGCTTGAAGGGTGCCAGCAGCGGAATCGTCATCAGCGTACCACAGCTGGGTGTTGTTTGGACATTCGTGTGAAAGTTTGTTTATGAGAGGCATAACAGCAACAGCGTAAATGGCCATCGCAAGGGGGTCACCCTGACAGGTCCCCTCACGGGAAGGAATTTCGCCCCCACCCGCTACGAAGAGGCGGCATGGCGCGCCATACGTGTTCTTGAAAACCTGACCTAAAGAAGGACAGAGAGCGGGAACATTGTGCAGGGCAGCATTCCTATTTAGAGAATTGAATGCATTAGATGCATCTATTAGCAGCACGGCTTCGGTTTCAGGAAGACTAAAAACCCCTGCCATTGCCTGAACGGCAGCCTCGCACGCAGCTGGCATGCCAACGCAAAGTTGGCGCGGGGCAGTCGCAGCTCTGACGTCGCTTTCGATCACCTTCATTATCGCTCGCCCTATAATCCTCCTAAACACCTCCCCAACAGCTATGGGTCTAACACCTGGGGATTTATCAAGGGGGATCAGGCGGGCGGCAGTGAATGCCTCCATGAAACTCGGCTCGATATTCGCAGTACACAATACGCGTGCCGAATCCGCCAAATGCAGTGCAAAGTCGGTTGGAAGCTGGGCCGAAGCACGTTAGCATCCTGGTCCAGGCCTCCGAGTCTAGTCCGGACGGACCAGCGGCGCCCTTGATGGGCCTGCTAACAAACTTGATGAGGCTTGGCGTGATGCGCTCGAAGAGTATTGGGTTCACCCGTTGTGAGTCGGTCGGCGCCACCAATGAGCCAGGAACCGCCGGTGACGGAGACGGGTGCTTGTCATGCAGTACCTCACGCACAGTCTTGTCACCACCGGCCGAGTCCTCCATCCCGAGCACTGAGCCAGGCGAGTCATCACCTACCATCATCCTCGCTGCAGAGTGAATCTTCCCTGCGAATACTCGTCGACTGAAGGTTGTATCATCCACTGTAACAGGCAGTTTCTGGCGACGCTTCCCAGCGGGTAGGTGTGCTTGAATACATCTGGCTTCGTCCAGGATGTCCTCAAACCTGCCACATGACCACGATTTCAAACGTGGCGTGATGTGGGTTGCATTCTCAGGCAGCCCGGGACTCCGGGTGAGGTCGCTGTAATAGTAGCTGGCACGCAACCGTTACCGCTGTCCAAGAGATGGGACGAAGTGGCGAGCCAGCGGCAAACGCTGATATTAAGCGGGCCAATTCATTCACAAACGAAGACCCGGCTGAACCATACGGAATCATTACCAGATTCCTCTCCCACTGCACACATTCGTTGTATACGTCTTGGAAGCAAGCTTGTATGTCATCCGCCGGACTGTTCCAAAATTATGTTTTCGTCGAAACTATGCTGAGAATCGTCCAGACCGGCCAAGAGCAATGTTGCATCTCCTCCCGGAAATAATGACTGTTCAGGCGATGTCCCACTGATAAGAATGCTTGATTCAGCACTGGTGTTGGCCACATCAGACGACCGGGGCTCTCTCGTTGTCCCTGTTGCTGCGGCTGACAGTTCAGGGCAACTAGCTGGAGGGTCGGTGTTGCGTTGCGTGCTGGAGCTAATTGGTGGAGCAATTGGCTGGCTGGCGGAAGTCATGCCACAGGTTGCGGTTGATAGATTCTTGCACCTCAACTTCGCCCTTGGCGCACAGTTCGTACATTTTCTACTGTTCTTGACACAAACACATGATTTGCATGTCCCAGAAGGACCGCATGTGCAACATTTAGCCATACTACTGTGGCATAAGGAAGCTGGAGGTGCAAATGCAGCGGGTATGCAAAGTTGCCAGAATCGGTAACAATTGCCAGTTGATAACTGATGTAGAAAAAAACAGCACCAGAGCAATGCAAAGGTGCGACGGGGAAACACTAAGCCAACGAGGTGAAGAAAACACGGCACTGGTGCTGTGCCCCAGGTGCATACCAAAATGAACTTACGGGAGAGGTTGTGAATGCAATAGAATGCTACCCAGAAAGTGAGGATGTGAACACCCGAAAGAAAAAGGTTAGCCGAGCAGCGCATGCACAGTGCCTGGAAAAAGGTGCTAACACTCCAGCCAGCAGTCCCTCAAACAGGTGGGAAACTTCAAATCAAAAGAGCTAACAGCAAGGAACACAACACAACCCAACAAAGCGAATAATAAAAACTTAAAAAAAGCAACGTACCATGAACAGTCCTCCAGAATATTCACCAAGCTTCCTCATCAGCCAGAGCTCCCAAATCGTTAACCGTCCTCCACCAGCGCAACTCGCAACTACTACTACTACTACTACTACTACTACTACTACTACTACTACTACTACTACTACTACTACTACTACTACTACTACTACTACTACTACTACTACTACTACTACTACTACTACTACTACTACTACTACTACTACTACTACTACTACTACTACTACTACTACTACTACTACTACTACTACTACTACTACTACTACTACTACTACTACTACTACTACTACTACTACTACTACTACTACTACTACTACTACTACTACTACTACTACTACTACTACTACTACTACTACTACTACTACTACTACTACTACTACTACTACTACTACTACTACTACTACTACTACTACTACTACTACTACTACTACTACTACTACTACTACTACTACTACTACTACTACTACTACTACTACTACTACTACTACTACTACTACTACTACTACTACTACTTGACACAATCTTTATTAGGAAACTTGAAATGGAGATGTGAAACACAAATACAGCCATGTAGATGGAGCAGCAATGCAATACAATGTCCAAAAACTCAAGAATTCATTATCATGGGGCAATGTTGGGCAAATGTCTGTCAGGTACTATCACGCTCAGGCTGCCCGCAACCTGCACATCGTCGTGAAATTCATCCTGTTGCGGCGGTATGACGATCTTGAACCACGCAAACAGGTGACTGCCCATCGCATAAGGCAGACTGACAGCTTACAACGGAGCTGACCCATGATAACCGATACGTGTAGGTCGACGTTCTTCTCAGCAATCAGGCATGCCAGTGTCTTCAGTGCCATTGAACATTCTCTGCCAATCATGCCCGAGGTAGAAAAAACTAGCGGTGTAAACGTACCTCTGTCAACTGCTGTCACCCGCTCTCCGTACTGGCGCTTCTTCATCCGTTCATGCGTTCGGAGCTGGCTGATGACTTCCTGACGCGACAGCAAGCTTGCCTTTGGGTGTGTAACCCGGATGTCGAAAAAGGCATCTTGCTGTCTCCAGAAGCCACAAGCCCGGATGTCCAGGCGGGCACCTGCCGAGCGGTTGGCTGTCCTCCCTTGGAGCCGCTCACCATCATATGGTAGTAGAGGCGGTTCCACCTCCACATCCCGGACCGCCTCACGCATCACGTCAGCCAACAAGTCCCGGATCTCATTGTGGCGTGCCATGGGGTAGCCCCCTGCCGGACACATCATCGCATGGTCTATTGTGTTTGCAGCACCACATACACAAGTCAGGGGGAGTCCGTCAGGCTGCAGGCCGTAGCGGATGCAGAACGCATCTCGGAAATCCGATTTGTTCAGCACCATCTGCATTTGGGACGATGGTTCCGCCGTTACCCAAGATGATACGCCCTTTTCTGCGGCATTCTCCACCAACAGCGCCTGTGTTGCTGTCAAATCCGGGCGCAATTCGCTAACGAGACCCGTGGCTTGGGCAGCTTTCTCTCTGCGAATACGCCCGGCCCCCTGCCGGCTGAGGGCTATTGCCTCGTTCAGCTGGTCTGTTTGAGTAGTTTCGTTGGTGCTTGTTGGATGTTCTGGTGGTCTTATGCAGGCCGCCACAGGAGCCACAATCTGTCTGGATGCAGAAAACTCTTTCTCGGCCTCCACCGAGGGCACAGGGATTGCCATGCCACCAAACCGCGCTGGTAGCGACAGCAACTTTCTCAGTGCCGACTACTACTACTACTACTACTACTACTACTACTACTACTACTACTACTACTACTACTACTACTACTACTACTACTACTACTACTACTACTACTACAACAAGGTAGCGAATATGTCATTGTGTCACAGGGAAGGAGGAAGGTTGGGGAGAAAATAATGAGAAAAAGAGAGGCTATACATACACGCTGGTACCGGCCGTTCAGGTAGGAAGCGAACCATTTCAGCCTAATTCAGGGCAGAACTATGAATGCCTAAGCTGTGCGAAGTAAAGAAACGTAATTCCTGGTGCACAACTCGATCAAAGGCCCTGCTTAAGTCAATAAATGCTACAACGGTTGTATGACCCACATCTCTAGCCAACGTCCAGTCATTTACAGCCAAGGTCATGACCTGCACTGTTGATCGCTGGGGCCGGAAGCCAAATAATTATTGATGATCGTGTAGACAAGTGTACAGGTCGAAGTCCCGCAGCAGTTGGTCAAGGACAAGACGTTCGAACATTTTGCTGAGAAAGCTCGTAAGCGACACTGGGCGATACTTGGCCGGAGAGGTGTGATCACCCTGCCGGGATTTAAGAACGGGGGTGATATTAGCGATTTTAAAAAGATGAGGGAAAGTCGAAGATTGAAGAGAAGTATTGAAAATGGCTGATATAGAAGGTGCAATAACAGGTCAATGTAGCATTAGTGCTAAAGGTGTTGCATGTCTACAAATCACAAAGTCATGCGCCGGTACAATACACTGTGGCGTTGCACCTCATGGCTTTAGCCGATTGTTGCCAAAAAACCATATATTTCCCGACATTATCCACTATGAAACTCGTTATGCTGCTCAAACCTCACATAATGCTCGTCTTGTTCCTTTCTAATGCTCCATAATGCTCTGATGCTCGGATAGTCTCATAATGCCGAATATAATGCCGGCATTATCCGCTGGACCCTAACAACAGTTCTGTAACCCGTCTAATAAGACACCGTCTTAAAACTAAGTACTAACTACTAACGAGAGTACTTGCTACTAACATTGGGAGGATTTTTTCTTTTTTTTTAAAAAAGGCCCAAGCCTGCCCTGCTAGTTACGGACTTACGGGGGTCGCCATGGCAAATAATAATGGTAAACAGTGAATACCAATCACAGACAGGAAGCTGTCTCAGGGCAAGTTTATTCTAACAAGAAGGATCGGAGGGTACACGGTACGACGGGGGTTATAGTTATTATTATTATTATTATTATTATTTGTAAGAAAGGGTTTGCTCCCCACACTGGAGCTCGCGCTATTCCGCCGACTTTACTTGACACTTGACTGACTCACAACTGCCATCCAGAGCACACGAGAAGTCCATCGAACCTTCGACTCGGCAAACCTGCAAGAAAGCACCACCCCCTGCTCAATACACAGTGTTTCGGGGAATTCACCCCTCATCAGTTGAGCTTGAGTAGGCTGAGGAAGATTGTGTCTGAAGAGCACCACTTACCGTAATTCCGCGCATATAAGCCCATGGGCCTATATCCGGATATAAGGCCACCTCCGTTTATAAGCCCATGGGCTAATAAACAGACACAAATGCAACTCACGTGTCAAGTAGAATTTTTCACAAAATGGACTCTTCCTACCATGATACAGCAGGTCAGCGCAGTTTACCAGTAGAGTATGGTAGACTGACCACGAGCATGGACTTGTACTTTTTCGTGAACCTTCAAAATTCGAATATTGGCCCATGGGCTAAAAATGATCATGTTTTACTCGATATTTTATCACCAAAAGGCTGCATTGTTCCACCTATAAGCCCATGGGCTTATATGCGCGGAATTATTATAGTGCTCTCCAGGCACAAACATCACCAGGGATACAAACTTACAGAGACGCTCCGTTTCCAGGGCGACAAACACCTCGTGAAGGGAGGATGTGAGAGGAGAGGACTAGGGGAAGGGTACACTTAGGTAGAATGAGAAGCGAATCGGAGGTGAACAAAGGAGAAACTGGAAAAAGAACCAGCATGCACAGATGCCAAATCACGAATGAAGAAGAAACAGAGAAAACAAAACAGTGAGGACATGGCAAGCTGACCTGCGAGGAATTCGGTGATTTTGGGGAGCTGGGTGGTGGTGGTCCAGACTCCTTGGCCTGCTCCACTGGCTCTGACGTAAAGTCATCCTTCAGCAATGATTCCAGGCTCTCCATGACGAATCCGCATCAGTGTCCACATCCACCCGCGTCAAATCGCATCAGTGTTGTCCACCCGCGTGAAATCATCCGTGGAAGCCAGTCTGGAATGGAGAATGGAGGCGCTGGAGCCAGCTGCAGTCCATTCCTCAGCGATGGTCTGCCTGTTTGATAAAAACTGTCTCTCTCCGAAGAGAGAGGAAAAGCCTTCTCCAACCAAACATTTATACTCTTGAATTTAGGGGTGAAACGAAGGTCTCAATGTGCCAAACGAACCTTCTTCATCAAAACCGTAAGGTGTCGAAGGATTCTTTTACAAGTTCACAGTTCCTCTTGAAGCACACTCTGTGCATGTGCCCTACAAAGTACATGACTGTGCATATATTTGCTATGCAGTCACCACAATTGGCACGCCCATAACTTTTGCACTGCGCAGTTTGAAGCTCCAACTGCGCAAGACTTCTTCTGCACACAGTGGCCGTGAATGGCCATGCTCAATCGCAGTCCGTGGCCTATTATGCACTTGCAATGGCACCTACGGGAGCCAAGTGGACACAAAACTAGTGCACTGTACAAACTACAGTACAGTACCTCCTGTATACAAGGAAGATCAGTGCATGTGTGTGCAGAAATCGTGTGCTAACCTTCTTTTGAATTGAAATGAAAACGAAGGTTCTTCGAACCTTTGACACCTTCGTTTCACCCCTACTCTTGATAATAGTTGTAGATCTACGATCTTTGTTGTTGGTAGACAGCATCATCACTTACAAGGTGGAGACCACCGACCGTGACGTGTTCGGAAACAGTCATCATCCTGGCTACCATAACCTTCATGACTATCTCACTGAACCATACGGTTCAGATGGTCGCAAAGACGGGGACTCTACCGACCACGGAGGTTGTAGTAAGGACTTAGGTCACTGTGTTCCGAACAAGGTGGTCTCAACCTTGTTACATGCGCTCAACCAACAACACGTTTCGACAAAACCTAGAACCTGGTGTGTTGAAAGCAAGGAATCGTCAAAGCCCGCTTCGCGACTCGCCTTTGCTGACTCAGTAACACTTTCTTGGAGTTGATAGTCTTCACACCCCTTGCGGCTGGCCTTTACACCTTTGCCTCAGTGTGGATTTTGGTGTCGTAGACTACAGTCAAACCTCGTTAGGAAGAACACTGAAAAGGAGGTTACTTTGAAAAGATCGCTTTAGAAGAACAAGAATTGATTACTCTATTGGATAAATCAGTGTGTTGTCGCTGGGAGAACTCCCGGTATTGTGAACAAAAAGTTCAAGTCGATCCCTTGGTGTTCGTCCTAAAGAGGTTCAGCGGTAGATCTATCACCACTGGCACTGGTACTGGACGCCACGCGTCGGTATGTCAAACTCTCGGCCATAACAGACGTCATGCAGTGCTGGGTCTGCTGGGCCATGGACGTAGATCTACGTCAGGCGCGTACGCAGGGGGGGGGGGGGGTTTCCCGTTGCCCGGAAACCCCCCAAATGTTCCAAACGAGCAACGTTTTTGGGCATATTTTGGTAGGGCGCACGATCGATCTGGCAAGAATGCGAAACTTCAACAGATCGTAACTTAGTCAAATATCGCTCAAATCCAACGATCCAGATATCCAGGTCGAATAGAAAACTCTCAGCTGTCGGTTGAAACGATTTACGACGCGCTGCGAGCAATTTCTCTTGAGATAAATCGTTCGTAAGTTGAGCCGCGATCTCGCAATTTCAAAAGCGCGCAGTGCGACTCGAGTATCGAGAATTTGAGACTTTTTGTCCCGCTGACTTGGTCATTATTATTTGCAGGAGCTTCACTTGTGATATTTTCAAGAGTACACAGCAAAAAAATCGAAACTCTGCGATCAAGAAAAGCGAAATCGCGGGAGCAGGACGCGTTTTTCGGCCTTTCGCCCAGTTTGGGCATTTTTTCGCTGCACTCTACCGCTATAGCATATAGAGCTGGATATGTACATGGCTGTACTGAGTCCTGGCTATCATGGTCGACCTCATTCTCTCCCTGGTAGGTCTACCTTTCCACTTCCAGGAAGCCTAAGATAATGAAGATTGAGTGAGTAGAACTGAAGTTTATGATCCAAAGAACACGAAAAAATGCATCATTTTTGAAAATTTCCTGCATGTATGGTATGGCATGGTACTGATTTATTTGAATTCGGTATCTCAACAGTACAATGTACAACTTGGGAAGATCCGAATGACATAGATACATACTGCATAAACATAAAAGTGGAGTAGGTGCTACAGCTGATCATTTTATCGCAGGTTGTGGGACTAAACTAATAGTACCAGCATGCAAGTACATGTACACAGACAGAGTAACCCGCGGCCAAGTCAATTATTCCCTTTCCTTACCCATTGTGCAAGCTCAAGCTGGATACAGATCTATTTCATTCCTTGGTGCTGACCGCTTTAATGCGCTTTCCAAATCCCTTCGCACAAATCATATCCCCAATTCATTTCGCCAGGAACTTAACAATTTCATTCATCTTGGGCAACCTGTAAGAAGACCTTAGGGTCTGTTGGGAATGCCCAAGTAAAATAATAAAATACAATACAAAATACAACACAAGAATTAAAAGCTGAATAAATACGACTGCATGACATTGGGGAAAAGCACCAATTAAAGCAAAACAAAGCGACACATCACTCATTGAAAACATTTTCGAAAAGGAGCTGTTTTAACCGGGTACATTGTATAATATATTGTAGGGCTCTTTAGACAGGGTTTAAAAACGAGTCATTCGGTTGGAAACCCCCCTAGAGGTGACCCTGCGTACGCGCCTGTACGTAACGACGTGCCTGGTGTACCAGTACTTAATAGTAGGCCGTAGTACTCAGGAGGTCTACTTTGGAGTGTGGGTGTGACTGTGAGTCAACTACAGAATCTTCACGATAATTATCGCACTCCGCGAACCGCCAACCGGCTTCCCTTTCACACGTGCAAATGACTATGTAAAGGAGTACAAGATTTGATGCGCTGCATAACCGGCTTCGTCGTCGACTAGTTTTCGACTCAAGAACGGACACCGTCAAACAGAGAGGTCTGTTCCGCTCCCCAAACCGTCTTGTCCTCCGGCAGCAACAGCTAACAGCAGCAGCCCAAGGCCAAGAGGCAAGAGTCTTTGTTACATAACGCGTCCGGAGCAGTCTACCTATCGCTCGCCGCGCACCCAAACACTGGGCGAATGCAGCAGCGCAAACAAGCAAGCTAAAAAGAAGGGCTCCAGTTCTGTTCGTGGAACAACCGGTGTATTTCCTGCTCGGGCAGAAGTTGCTCACGCACCGTTCACCTTCTCGATCTCCCGTGGCTGAACAAAACCAATAACCGGAGAGTACGTGTAGATCTAGCAGGTCTTTGGTTTCAGCCGGAGAAAGAGCGCAAGAAGATGAACAATAACATAGTGACACTTCGCCTAGTACCGGTAGCTGGTGGAGTAGGCCAGCATAACAACAACAATGGCATTCTGGCAGGGCAAGCTGTACCCAACGCGGCCGTCAACGTCAACATGGTTGGTCAAGCAGGTCAGCCTGCGCTCCCGCCTGCATTACCGGCTCCGTTCGCGCCCCTTGCAATGCAAGGTAAGTGATGGACATTGTACATGTACAGTATGTATGCAGCGGTGACTAGAACTTAGCGGGTGTTCAGCACACTTGACTGAAGAGGTGGCTTATTCGCTACGAAATCACCCCCCCCCCCCCCACCCGCCGTACAACTGATACAGCAACGCTGTGCAACTGTGAAACCCATGCGTGCACCGTGGCACACTCGCACCCCCTCCCCCCCCCCCCCCCCATTCCCCTCACACACACACACGTATACACATGCGCCGTTGAACTTCACCTTTGAAGCCATAGCAACTTGTGCTGGAGTTGCACCATTCAACAGCTTGCAAGGCTAAAAAATTCACCGCCACAATTCAGCCTGGTCTATGCCACAAAGCTATTTGAAATAGCTTTTTCTGGCTAGTGAATCCC
The DNA here is from genome assembly GCF_964019385.1 of Sycon ciliatum. NCBI lineage: Eukaryota > Metazoa > Porifera > Calcarea > Leucosolenida > Sycettidae > Sycon > Sycon ciliatum. The sequence continues at coordinate 12,023,164 of NC_088655.1, forward strand.
TAATTTTCGGTCTTTTCCGATTTTTTATGCACAACTTCAGGCGCGTAGCGCTGTATCGCAAATTTCGCAAACAAAGCAGCTAGAGTTTGCCGCACCATGTCCGCGAAACGTGTGAAACGGCTGGACTGTGCGTTTTTGGTCCAACTTGCTGATCCCTACCATTCGAGGAATATAGAAGCATGTTTGTTTGCAAGACCAGATGTCGGAGCCTCCAGCGAAAGTTTGTAAGAAGAGGCCGATAGTACATGGAAGAACAAAGGAGAATGATGTATGGACTGCTGAATCAAACTCATTGAATTTTCTCACGTGCAGGTTACCGCAGAAATTCCAAGTAAAATGTGCTGGCTGAGCCAGTATCCTTGGCTGCAAAAATGAAAATAGCCTTAGGGTGAATTGTGTACGCTATGTCGCATCACATGACCCTCCGGAGCAGGCTGAAAAGGGCTACGCTACGCCCCTGAACTTCCACAAGCCACCCAGCACAAGCCAACCATCACCAAGTTACTAGGTTGGCTTGTGATCGGTGGCTTGTGATGGGTGGCTTGCAAGGTTGGCTTGTGATGGGTGGCTTGTGATTGTTGGCTTAATTGTGCTGGGTGGCCTGTAATTGGTGGTTTGTGCTGAGTGACCTGTAATTGGTGGTTTCTGTTGGGTGGCCAAGTTGTGCTGGGTCGCACTGACCAACTGGGCCACAAAATTCTTAATCCCTTGACAAGATATGCAGAATCTGGCCTGGAATTCTCTCAATATCCCTGGATTGCACAAAATAAATCGTGAAAAAGAGCTTTTCCCGCCAGAAAAATGTTCTCTCCGGGCAGGATTCTGGCCTCTGCGTACAGGACCGTGAGTTTGGACCCTGCAGTTGAATAAGTATCTTATACGGGCACTCACAGAACATGGTATCACTGGCCTCACACAACTGAAGAAAAAGCAAAACAAAAACCAACAAAATAAGGTTTTTAAAGAAAAAGAAAAGAGAACTTGACTAGCAGCGCAGATCGATCAGTCGGCGGGCGCCTACAGTCCATACATCGGAAACTGTCCCGCTGGCTCGATTTGGGCCGAATTGAGGATCAAAACCCACTTTAAATCTCAAACATCTGGGTTTGGGATTTGCTTCTCCATACATTTTGCCATGGCATACCTGTCCCAATTTTGTAAAACCTGGCCGAACTTGTATTTCCCTGTTCTTGGACTTTTCTGGCCTCAAATGTGGCAAGGAGTAATTGCACGGGTCACACAATGCAGGATGTACAGTTGGTTTCACGATATCTACAACTATGTGTGGGAGACACGAAAAAGTTAGGATGCCAGTTTCCAATGAATGGACTGTAGCGTGCCTGTCGGTGCAGATCCTGCAGGCTGGTAAGGTTTTGAAAGTGCCGTGCGAGACATTGGAGTCACCTGGACCGGACAGAAATAGGACGTTTCCGGGAGTCTGCTTGAAATCCCCGGGATCACGGGAGCATTGTTGTTTTTTCCGGGATTTTCCCCAGGAACGGGAGGGTTGGCATGTATGCTGGGTGACTTGGGCAACAGTACGGTATTGACCGTACCACTTTTTTTCTCAGGCACCCCATGAATCCATAAAATACACTTTAATTCCCGTAGCTATGCAGAAGACGTTACTTCAGTAACGTTTGGCGCTAGCCAGGGTCCACACAGCTTTAATTTGGTGTTTGTTTGTTTGTGTGTTTGTGTCACGCCTGGCGCTATCCCGTATCTCTCCCGTGCCGTACCGTACCAGGAAAGACAGCTGGCCACAATATTTTTATTTGTTTGTGCCATCGACATGCCTGGCGCTATCCCGTACCTGTCCCGTACCATCAAGAGTACGGTATCATCAAGAGAATGAGTATATATGCGAAGTGTATCGGGGGAATGCATTCAGTGCAGTAACATTTTGTGTGGATTTGTGTGCGAGGCCGAGATCCCACTAGCAGGCTGGTTGGGCCGCCTGTCGACCAGCCCGGGAATGGTATGTAGGCCGATAGCATAATAATTATATGGGCCGCGATCAGCTAAAACATGTCTTTGAGGTTTCGTAAAAAAGTTGGGAAATGACGAAATGAAAAAAATGTTTTTTTGGAGCGCGTTCACTCTGCACTTCATTCAAAATGTTCATGATGTGGGACATCTTCTCAAATTTTGTTCAAACACTTGTTTGGCGTTCTACTTCAAGTAGCTGGCGAGCAACTAGTGGTACTAGAGCAGCTCGCAGGGCCAGACGATCGCTGTGCATGGCCCAGGTTTGTTCAGGTGTCTGCAAGTCCGTGGCGGTGGGTCTGCAGAGCGACGCTGACAATTTGTTGGGATCTCGTTGATGTTGATGTCGACAGCGAAGCTGAATAGTCCCCGTTGTCTCCAGTAGCGAAGAGGCACAAGTTGTGGGCTAGTACATAATCATTTAGGCGGCGAACCGGCTGCCTTACGACGTTACTTGCGTTCAGTTCTCATGAGGCGTCTGACGCAGTCTCGGAAACGCAGGCGACGATCGAAAGTGTCACTGCCAGAATCGAAAGAGTATGCAAGTGCAACGCCGCCCAGCGCATCGTGTTGCTTTCCAGGAAGAACTTGGGCCATGCCTTTGAACTGATGTCGTTGACATGCTCAAGTCGGTGTCAACAACTTTAGTTCCGTTGTATTGTGCTCCGCCACAAAAGCCACTAAGTAATAGTTTGTCTCTTTGTGTCAGACTGTGCGAAAACTGTCATTTTCTATTTCAAAGTACATATTTTGAAAGCGGTGTTTGGGGCACTTGTAGACTACTTTTCTGCCCTGTATCATCTTCAAGAGGTCAAGTAAGGTCCCAAGAACTGTTTTCTGGAGGAAAACAAAATTTGAAAATTTTCACCCTAAGACATGTTTTAGCTGGTTGTGGCCCATATATACAGTCGTGTAGATGTATAGCAGGGAGTCATATTATGTAAACGACTCCCTGCTGTATGGTGAGATTTTCTGGAAAGAAATACGAAGTAGGGAGACGAGTAAATGCAATCAGAATGGATGTTAGTTGCCGTCAGTATGATAATAAGAAGAAGAAGAACGCCCGTGATCGGCAGAGTCAGCGCCGGGGGCCAGGAAACGTCAGGACCGACATCCCGTCGACTCCAGAACGCCCGTGATCGGCAGAGTCAGCGCCGGTCCCATAGCTATGCAGAAGACGTTACTTCAGTAACTCATTGAAACGTTTTTGCAATACAATGATGTAGCTAATAAAAGGAAAAAGCATTTCCATCAGTTCTAACAACATGCACGATGAGCTAGGCAACAAAGCATAGCGCAGGGCCCTGAGCTTCCAAGCTCTCTCGTTCCCGTAGCTATGCAGAAGACGTTACTTCAGTAACGTCTGGCGCTAGCCAGGGTCCACACAGCTTTAAATTGGTGTTTGTTTGTTTGTTTGTGTCACGCCTGGCGCTATCCCGTATCTGTCCCGTACCGTACCGTACCAGCAAACACAGCTGGCCACATACATATATACAGCTGGCCGCAATATTATTATTATTATTATTATTATTATTATTATTAGACACAATCTCATAGCATGTGACAAGCATAGCTAGTGCAGGGACAGAATCCCCTGAGACAAGGGCGTTGAGCCAGCCACGGCAATAGTAAGCTAGGAAAACAAAGCAAATATGAATTAAAGCAGAAAATGAATGGAAAATTACAAAGAAAAACGATTAACGGAAGTGAGCACTATCAAAATTCGTGCATCACCCAGGTATTCGAGAATGTTCTTCGATGATAATTATTGCGTCTAGTTCAGTTGTGATAGTAGATCTTTAAACTGACCAATAGAAGAACAAGTTTTCAGACCGTATGGTAATGATAACCAATGAGAGTAGCCGGAAAACAAAGGGGACTTTAGATACTGGGCTGACTTAACAAGAGGCAGGGTGAGCGCGTTACGGGTTGAGCTTGTCGAAAACCAATTGTACTTCATCATGTGTGAAGGGGTTTTATGAAGAAATATCAGTGTACAGAGATGGTGCTTATGACGAACGGAGAGAGGAGAAGTGTGTGCAAGTCGATAAAGGGCATCCGAAGGAAAACATCGATCCTTGTTGTAAAGAATTTTAAGTATAAATCTATGGTGGACTTCTAATTGGCTCAGAGTTGTGTCAGAAAGGCCACACCAAGCGGTATCGCAATAGTCGAATATAGGGAGAATATAGCACTGATAAAATAATAGTTTACACTGGATGGGCAAATGAGTGCAATGTGATTGTAGTACCCCTAAGGCTGAACTGGTTCGCTTGCATACACAGTTGACATGTGCAGCCCAAGAGAGTTTGCAGTCAAACATCACACCTAGATGTTTGTGCTGAGTAACAACACGGATAGGCATAGTCGAGTCAGGGAAGAATGGTTGATCAGGAGGGGATGAAGAAATAGACATGGCTTCTGTCTTGTCTAAATTGGGCTGGAGTTTCCACGTTTGCATCCACATGACAGTGCTGTTGATGCGATGCTGCATGGTAAGGAGTAATTGTGCAGGGGAGGAATCAGAACAGATAAGGCCAGTGCCATCCGCATACAAACTAACATCGGGGACAACTGAAGGTAGGTCATTAACGTAAAGCAAGAATAACAAAGGACCCAGAATGGAACCTTGGGGCACTCCAGACGTTACAGGGAGGGGATCAGACAAGAAATAGAACAAGCGAACAGCCTGAGAACGAGCAGACAGATACGAGGATATCCAACGCAAGGCAGCATCCTCCACCCGGAAGGTGACCTTCAACTTGGCAAGTAAGCCACGATGCCAAACGGTGTCGAATGCCTTAGCCAAGTCGAAAAACACCATTCCCACGTGCTCCCCACAGTTCCTCTTTGTCGCTATGTCTTGGACAAGTCGAGTCACCTGGTATTGAGTTGAGTCACCACGGCAGAATCCCGACTGAGCTGGTGAGAGAGCCGGAGCGATGTGCAGGTAGAGGGAATCGAATACAATACGCTCACAAAGTTTGGAAACTGTGCGCAGCAGAGAGATGGGGCGGTAGTTTGCCGGGCAAGCACGGGAGCCTTTATTCTTGTAAAGCGGTGTCACGATGGCGGATTTCCAATCCTGTGGGAATGTACCAGTTCGAAATGACATATTAAAAATAATGGCGAGAGGATAGGCTATTGATGGTGCAAGAGACTGCAGCACTTCATTCGGGATCCCATCTGAGCCGGGAGACTTTCCACATTTCAGGCGCTTCAGATATTTCCGAACTTGAAACGTAGTGACAGTGATTGTACGGAACGGAACAGATATGAAAGGCGATTGGGACAAAGGGGGAATGCGCCACGAAGGATCATCAGGTAGCCCAAATGAGGTGAACTGAGTGTTCAGAACATCAGCTATGCTCTTGGGGGACGTGGCGACCGTACCGTCGGATGCTATCATCGTTTGGGGCATGACACGGCCGGAAGTGTGCCGCTGTGCTCGCACAAACTGAAAGAGTGTAGGTCGATTCGGTGACGTTAGTGATGCTTGGATGGAGCGTATATATTGACGATGTGCTTGCCGAGACAGGTGCTTTACAGCATTCCTTTGTCGGTTATAAGCTGCATGATTTACTGCTGTCGGATATTTTTTGTACACACTATATAGATCACGCTTGCGTTTTACAGCAGACCTGAGCTCAGCAGTAACCCATGGTGGAGATTGCATGCGGGGTCGTGGAGATGTCACAGTGTGGGTGGCTCCGAATGAAGTGAGGTGCCGACGGAAGGCGGACTGGAGCTCACAATCAAAGTGATGAAGTGCGTCATTAACATCAGTGTACGAGTTCAGAGAGGACCAGCTGTAGCCAGCTAAATCAGCGTTGATTAATTGCCAAAGGTGCGAAGGTACTTGTTTGAAGCGATACAGTGAAGAGGGAGGACCAGTGGCAGAGTTGGGGAAGTAGTTCGAAATAGGGGCGTAACATAAAGTGCAAACAATCTGTATATGGTCAGACATACCCAAGGGAGGTGCTTGATCAATTGAGCGCACGAGGCGTGGTCGGTTGGTGATCACCAAGTCCAGACACGAAACAGAGCCATTAGGCGAGGAATGAGTGGGGAAGTCAACCATCTGGTGGAGCCCAAGAGCAGCAAATACTGTGCTAAGGAGATCACCAGCCTTCGAGGTAGAATCGGTGGGACACCAGCTTGAGTTGTGGGCGTTGAAATCGCCAGTCACAAGCAGATCATAAGAATCTAAACAGACTGACTGTAATGCCTCAACAAACATGTCACAAAAGTACGACAATTGCATTGTGCTCTGTGAGGGTGGTCGATACATGCAGCATAGTAAGATGGGATTCTGAGATTGAGTAGAGGGGGAGCCAAGTTCAAGCCACACAGACTCGCAGCCAGGGCGTTGAAGGTCGGCACGAGGGGAGACGTACGGAAAGGAGTCCGAACGGACAAGTACGGCAACACCCCCATACCCACGGCTACAATGTGCTGACCGATTGTCTTCCGGAGGTCGATCTCTGCGGATGCAGATATAGCCTGACAGTGAGAGCGGGTTCGAGGGACAGAGCCACGTCTCTGTTAGGCAGATTATGTCAGGCTTAGCACATTCGGCAATAACGCAGAGCTCAGACAACTTGTTGACAACAGAGCGACAATTCAGAGATACTAGGGTTAAATCACGCTGGGATTTAGGGAAAAAAGGGAACGCTGATGGATTTAGCGCTGGACATGCAATGTGTGCGGGTCGGCCTGAGGAGGGCTGAGCGGGGTAGAGCGGGCGGGCTAGTTTCGATAGTGGGGTGAATACAGGGGCGTTGGGATTTAGTCGTTGCTGCTGCATCGTTGTGTATGTTGGTTTGTTAGCATGACAGTTCAGGATTGATCATCACTGCCTCGCCGCGAAGTAGAAGACGACTTGTTACCTTGGGCATCAGCAAAGCGCCACTTTCGCACTGTATGCTGGATGGTGGCCGGCCAGAATTTGGAGTCGAGAACTTTGTCCTCGTCCGATGCTGCCACGGTTACGCGAGCATGGCTAGTACCCAGGTACGTGTTTTCTGAAATCGAACAGTTCAGTACGTCAACTTGGCGGGCCTTGCACCACGCTGTTATTGACTCTGCCCTGCAACCCGGACTGACATTTCCAACGTACAGAACAAGCTTCTTTGTACGTTCAGGCCCTGTTAGCACACGCGGGTCGGCTGCCCTGGGCTGTGGTTTCACGTGGCGTGACGTAACCCTACGGCGTGTGACTTCCGACCACTCTGCACCTGCAGCACTCGACCCTGGGTTGGATTGCTCAGGTGGGTGTGGTCTGGTGCCATGCATTGACAAAACAGGCTGCGACAAATGGCTGGAGGTGGTGTGAGCGGGGGTCATATGGTGAGTACTAGAACCCGTACTACCCTGTGTGTACTGCATAGGACCAGAGGAAATATGGGTGCGTGCACGTGGGGGATTCAAGTCTCCTACGGCGGTGCTGTACAACTTCCCGCCGGACATTGCCAAATTTTGCTGTGCTTCCTGTACGAGAGGGTGTACACAGATTTCCGGTTGTTGGAGCCCCTGAACTTCCCGCCTGAGTTGTTGCACTTCTAATTCCAGACTCAGGATTTTGTCGGCTCTATCCTGTCTCAAGGAGACAATTTCCTGTGACATGCAGCTAATTGAGTCAGTAAGGCTTACAATTGCAAGTTGGAGCTCCGATGTGGGTAGCGAACTCTGCGCCAACACGCCCACTCCACGCTTCCTCAGCTCGCTCACCAGATCCGGCCGGGAGAGGCTCGAGGCTTTATCCACAGACATTTGCTCGCCGATCTTGATGAGCTCCTCATAGCCAACCAAAGCCAGGTCCATGCCTTCGTTTGTCGCCATTGGTACTGTTGGTCTCTTCTATTAGTTCTAAGCAATAATGGGGAGGGGTAGTTCTGTAGAGAGACGCACCTCGAGGCTAATCCTCGGAGCACAAAATGTCAAACCGCACCCTACTTTCACTTCGCGCGTTATCATTATTTGAATCTACCTGGTACATGGTGCGCCTTTCAAGAGACTACTGAGTACTGGGAAGGTGTTGAGGTAAACGTCGCAAATGCGCTGCCAGAAGATATCACCTTTTTCTTCGAAGCGTGCACGCACATGTGGCAAAATGCAACGTCGGTCCCAATGCAGCCAGGAGAACTGGCCAAACCTCTCTGAGAACGACGAAACACAACAGTTTTCACCCCATCGCTTTGGTCCAGTTTGGGCAGTGATAATCATGGTGATCTCTTGCATTCAAATAGGGCTTTCAAACGCAAGATCATAACGTGAAGCAACTTGGAAGAATAAGTATGAATGCGAAGTGTATGGGGGAATGCATGTAGGGCGATAGTTCGGGTTCGAATCCCAGGTAATGCCTGAAAAAAAAGAGAATTGAAAAATTTATAACATCCCTATTCTTTTTTTGCCGTCATCAAGGCGGTAGACGGTGTCGTATTACCCTCGACCGTACCTGTCCCGTACCTGTCCCGTACCTGTCCCATACCTATCCCCAACCGTACCGTACAATCAAAGACGGCTGGCCAAAATGCATATTCAAATAGGGCTTTCAAATATAAGATCATAACATGAAGCAACTTGGAAGAATACCGGTAAGTATGTATGCGAAGTGTATCGGGGATGCATGCAGGGCGATAGTGCGGGTTCGAATCCCAGGTTATGTCTAAAAACAAAAAGTAGAAATTTATAAGACTTTATAACAGCCCTATGCTTTTTTTTTCTAGGTCATCAAGGCAAAAAAGCATAGCGTAGGGCCCTGAGCTTCCAAGCTCTCTCGTTCCCGTAGCTATGCAGAAGACGTTACTTCAGTAACGTCTGGCGCTAGCCAGGGTCCACACAGCTTTAATTTGGTATTTGTGTGTTTGTTTGTTTGTTTGTGTCGCACCTGGCGCTATCCCGTATCTGTCCCGTACCGTACCGTACCATCAAACACAGCTGGCCACACACAGCTGGCCGCAATATTCAAATAGGGCTTTCAAACGCAAGATCATAACGTGAAGCAACTTGGAAGAATGGGTATGAATGCGAAGTGTATGGGGAATGCATGTAGGGCGATAGTGCGGGTTTGAATCCCAGGATATGCCTGAACAAAAAAATAGCAGAATTGAAAAAATTAAAACATCCCTATGCTTTTTTTGCCGTCATCAAGGCGGTAGACGGTGTCGTATTACCCTCGATCGTACCTGTCCCGTACCGTACCGTACCATCACAAAGACGGCTGGCCACAATGCATATTCAAATAGGGCTTTCAAATGCAAGATCATAACGTGAAGCAACTTGGAAGAATTAGTATGTATGCGAAGTGTATCGGGGGATGCATGCAGGGCGCGCGATAGTGCGGGTTCGAATCCCAGGTTATGTCTTAAAAAAAGGATTTTTTAAAGAATTTATAACATCCCTATGCTTTTTTTTGTCTAGGTTATCAAGGCAAAAAAGCATAGCGTAGGGCCCTGAGCTTCCAAGCTCTCTCGTACAGGGTTTTACGTCGGGCCCTAGACGACGGCTACTTTGGCCAACCGGACAAGAAAGAAGTTGAGACCAAAGAGAAATTCTATTTCCTGCGCATGCTTATGTAGAATGACGTAATACTCAGTGAGTGAGGTCGCTACACACTGATGTGTGCTCCAAATTTCCAACCATCAATGCCTCGGCAACCCCAACCCCGCTAGTAAATTTTACTTACCGTACCATACTACTTTCCGACACTCTTGTATAGTGCCAGTGGGCGTGAGACATATCACCTCAATCCCACCGTTCGGCGCTGCATCCACCTCTGGATTTACGAAATCTTACCTGCAGTCGTGGGTTCCGTCGGGCGCGATCATTTTCTGTACTTTGCCTTATACTCTGACCAATGGGTATGCTCCCCAGGTTGGAGCTCGTGCTATTCTGCCATCCGCCGACATGACACCTTTTCACGTCGTCGGACAGGGGCGTGCTCGGCCCCCCAACTAGGGGGGTGCACGGGAGCCGAGGGGAGCCCCCTCCCGGCAATTTTCTGCAATTTTTTTGCAACCTTTCTTGAATTTTAGAGCATATTTGCATACATTACAATTGCAATTACCCAGATTGAAATTTTTTGGGGGGTGCACGTGCCCCCGTGCCCATCGCCGAGCACGCGCCTGTCGGAATAGCGTGAGCTCCATTGTGGGGAGCAAACCCATTCCTAAGAAATCATCGTCGAAGTCGCAACCCCTATTTTATACTGACCAGGTGAAAAATATAGATGTGCAGCGTTTGCAGCGATTGTGATGAGCATACAGTTGCGTTCTATGGAATCCGACCAAAAGTGCGATATTTGTACATGTGTAAGTCCAGCAGCATTCGTACCACTTCCAGGGCATCGGGGGTCGTGCAAGTTGAGTGCGCCAAGTATGCACTTTGGGTCGGATTTCATCAATCTTGACTGTAGTAAGATCCACAGTGTAAAAGGGACTCATGTTTCACCTACTGTTAATTTAACTTAATTACCTTTATACTTTATGACTGTATGTCTTTGCAGCAGCGTATCCCCAACAGGTACCAGCAGGCAATGGAATAGTCGCTCCGCCTATGCACCAGCAGCACATCAACAATGGCATTCTGGCAGGGCAAGCTGTACCCAACGCGGCCGGCAACGACGTCAACAGGGTTGGTCCAGCAGGTCAGCCTGCGCTCCTGGCACTCCCGCCTGCGCTGCCGGCTGCGCTTGCGCCCGCACTTGCACCTGCGGCTCCGTTCGCGCCCCTTGCAATGCAAGGTAAGTGATGGACATTGTACATGTACAGTATGTATGCAGCGGTGACTAGAACTTAGCGGGTGTTCAGCACATTTGACTTCTAGTTTCGTTTTCTGAAGAGGTGGCTTATTCGCTACGAGTTACGGAATCACCCCCCGCCCCCTCCCTCCGTACCACTGATACAGCACTGCTATGCAACTGTGAAACCCGTGCACGCATCGTGGCACAATCGCACCCCCTCACCCCCCTCCCCCCTCACACACACACAATACAATTCAGTTGAACATCGATTATCCGCACATCGACTATCCGACCATTCGATTATCCGTAACAGTTTTTTTGGGCGCACGTGCCGTAGAGTACGCACTGTGCATGTAGTGAGCCATTCAAAAAATACGAAAATTTTGAAAAATAAAAAGTAAAAAGGTCGTGCGGCCAGTAATAACCACTGAAAGTGTGTGAGTGACAGTTTTTTCTTATCCAGAACATTTGCCTTATCTGAACACCGCCTGACAGTTGTCTGCCCAGAGGTGGTCGGATAATCGATGTTCAACTGTACAATACAACACAATAATGCCCATCCGGAGATGATGGCAGGTCCTGAAAGGACCGACAGTGTTTCAGTCACGCGGCACAGAACTTCGAGTGGCGAGTGAGGTCCTGGCGACGGTGAACATCTCGGCCGCAGTGGCACCTGATATCCCGAGACATAGGTTTAGGCGGCTGGATGGTGTTGCAGGCCAGTCTCCACGCACGACGGTCCTCGGCTAGGCTGTACCAGTCATTGATGTGGCGTTCCTCTAGGTCAATCACACACACACACACACACACACACACACACACACACACACACACACACACACACACACACACACACACATGCACATGCACCGTTGACCTTCACCTTTTACGCCCTTCGCTGGGGGCGATGATACCGATAGCGGAAGCAGCAACTTGTGCTGGAGTTGCATCATTCAACAGGTTGCAAGGCTGAAGAATTCACCGCCACAATTCAGCCTGGTGTATGCCACAAAGCTAATTGAAATGGCTTTTTCTGCCCAATGAATCCCGAATTTTCGGTCTTTTCCGAATTTTTGTGCACAACTTCAGGCGCGTAGCGCTGTATCGCAAATTTTGCAAACAAAGCAGCTAGAGTTTACCATACCATGTCCGCGAAACGTGTGAAAGGCTAGACTGTGCGGTTTCTGGTCCAACTTGCAGATCCCTACCATTCGAGGAATAGAAGCATGTTTGTTTGCAAGACCAGATGTCGGAGCCTCCAGCGAAAGTTTGTAAGAAGAGGCCGATAGTACATGGAAGATCAAAGGAGAATGACGTATGGACTGCTGAATCAAACTCATTGAATTTTCTCACGTGCAGGTTACCGCAAAAATTCCAAGTAAAATATGCTGGCTGAGCCAGTATCCTTGGCTGCAAAAATGAAAATAGCCTTAGGGTGAATTGTGTACGCTATGTCGCGTCACATGACCTTCCGAAGCAGGCTAAAAAGGGCTACGCTACGCCCCTGAACTTCCACAAGCCACCCAGCACAAGCCAACCATCACCAAGTTACTAGGTTGGCTTGTGATGGGTGGCTTGTGATAGGTGGCTTGTGATGGTTGGCTTACAAGGTTTGCTTGTGATGGGTGGCTTGCGATTTTTGGCCGGATTGTACTGAGTAGCCTATGATTGGTGGTTTGTGTTGGGTGGCCAAGTTGTGCTGGGTCGTACTGACCCCATCACAAAATTCTTTTAACTTTTTTCAATCACTTGACAAGATATGCAGAATCTGGCCTGGAATTCTCTCAAAATCCCTGGATGGCACAAAAAAACGTGAAAAAGAGCTTTTTCCGCCAGAAAATGTTCTCTACGGGGCAGGATTCTGGCCTCTGCATACAGGACCGTGAGTTCGGACCCTGCAGTTGAATTTGTCTCTTAAACGGGCAATCACAGAACATGGTATCACTGGCCTCACACAACAACTGAAGAAAAAGCAAAACAAAAACCAACAAAATAAGGTTTTTAAAGAAAAATGAAACTTGACTAGCAGTGTAGTTCGATCAGTCGGCGGGCGCTGTACCGTGCCTGTCGGTGCAGATTCTGCAGGCTGGTAAGGTTTTGAAAGTGCCGTGCGGAGTTCGAAGTGCGAGTGCGCAACGTACATGTGCATATTTTTTTAGAAAAACCAGGACATTGGAGTCACCTGGACCGGACAGAAATGTGACGTTTCTGGGAGTTTGCTTGAAATCCCCGGGATCACGGGAGCATTGTTGTTTTTTCCGGGATTTTCCCCAGGAATGGGAGGGTTGGCATGTATGCTGGGTGACTTGGGCAACAGTATGGTATTTACCATACCACTTTTTTCTCAGGCACCCCGTGAATCCATAAAATACACTGATCTGTGCTTCAAATTTGCAACAGTTTCGCCTCGGCAACCCCTGCCCGCTCACCATGCCAGCACACACCACCCTTCGACCAGGTGCGCTGAATGCGACCTATTTATGTACAGTGCTAGGTACATTAACCAGCACGTGACGCACCTGTGCCCAGCACTTGGACGTGGTCGGCCGATGGTGATCGAGTGCACGGCATGCGGCGGCTGCTTCAACGGGTACGAGGCGCTTCACAATCACCTCAGCGGCGGAGTGGACGACGGTACCTACTGCTGTCCAACGGAGCACGCCAAATTTTACGTGTGTCGTCAGCCGCAGTGCGACTTCACGGCCTCTGACAATGAGGATTTCGCCAACCATATCCAAGAACAACACCAGCACCGCCAGGTCAACCAGGCGTGATGTGAAGACTTACCTGCTGCCCGAAATGCGGCTGCTAACTAACTTACAGGTCCGACATGCCAACAGTCCAGTATTGTTCTAGTCACAATGGTATTGTGCTGGCCGACATGCCAGCCGTCTACTATTGTGCTACTGCTAGCGACCGGTACGGTGGTCTAGTGACCAGTGGTCTAGTTTTGTGCTACTGCTAACGACCGGTGGTCTAGTGACCAGTGGTCTAGTTTTGTGCTACTGCTAACGACCCGTGGTCTAGTTTTGTGCTACTGCTAACGACCCGTGGTCTAGTGACCATTGGTCTAGTATTGCGCTAGCGACCGTGGTCTAGTCACGGTAGGGCTACTTGCTGCTGCATCATCGCATGCCATCAATGTGCTGCATGCGTAGTATTGTCATAAAAATTACGCGGTATTGTATAGTTGTATAGTTTCATAGTCTGGTCTCCAGTATAATAGTCTTGTGTATCTGTATTAATTTTATAATAGTCATATCAGTCCTGTTGAAGTGGCCAGGATTCTTATGTATTAGCCCTGTTTGAGCTGTAATAGGACAAATATC
>NC_088655.1:12037421-12069921 GCF_964019385.1 Sycon ciliatum
AAACAGCCGGAGTGACAGGTAAGAACTCCCGCAACCTCCGTACCCTCGTCTCGCCGGTGGCAAAATTATAGAAGAAACGCTTTCTCTGAACGGTGTACGAGAATGGAATTGTTGCTATGACACCGATGAGAAAGAGCAGCACCAGTACGCCGATGGCGATCAGGAGCGGGATGTAACCGTCGACGACGATCTCGTCCGCTGCCTGTACTCGCACCCTGCCGTCGTCGTTGCTACTGCTGCTGTCTAATTGGCTGGTCGTGGACAAGCCCGTCGTTGTCGAGACGATGACCCGAGCGGTGCTGCTGACCAAATTCTCTGCAAGAACACACACACAGGACGTCACGTCAGAACACAATGGAGACGCGTGTGTTACTGACAAGTTCGCAAATCAGACCCGCTTGAAAATCGTACCACTAATACACTATGCTGTGTTCGACAAGTGGTTGGAATTCTGAGGTAAGTACGCTGGGATGAGGAATGCACTGTTTTGTTTTTACAAGATGGCCACAAACCATCGTGGCGCAAATGCCGCGCCTAAAAAGCACAGGGAGGCACATAGCGGTGGCAGTCGAAGCAGTGGAGGCGGGGCACGAGCAGCTAAACTGACCAAAGGGCTCGGTATCAACACTCCCTGTGCGCGCCGAACAGAAAAATACTAAGTGAAAACAAAATAAACAGGAGCATTGCAGAGAAAAAAACAAGAGTTTAACGCCCAAAACACAGGCGTGCCCCCCAAAATTAGTTTGAGTTACCTTTGAAAATTATCATGTTCAACTGCCTTCGTAATTGTCATACTCGTCTAACCGATGTCACTCTCAACTTGCGAGTAATCAGCTCATCTCTTCCGTAGCTCCACCTCTCCTTCCATCATGACCGAACATCAACTATACTTCAATTTCTCTAAATATCCATAGCCTGCACACTCATAGCTGCTAAAAAATGATGTATTGGGTTTTGGTGTCGTCTACAGTGTCGTCTACAGTCAAACCTGGTTAGGAAGAACACTGAAAAGTGTACTTTGAAAAGATCGCTTTAGAAGAACAAGAATTGATTACTCTATTGGATAAATCAGTGTGTTGTCGCTGGGAGAACTCCCGGTATTGTGAACAAAAAGTTCAAGTCGATCCCTTGGTGTTCGTCCTAAAGAGGTTCGGCGGTAGATTTACACCAGTGGCACTGGACGCCACGCGTCGGTATGTCAAACTCTCGGCCATAACAGACGTCATGCAGTGCTGGGTCTGCTGGGCCTGGTATACCAGTACTCAGGAGGTGTAGACTCTATGGAGTATGGGTGTGAGTGTGAGTCAACTACAGAATCTTCACGATACTAATTATCGCACTCCGCGAACCGCCAACCGGCTTCCCTTTCACACGTGCAAATGACTATGTAAAGGAGTACAAGATTTGATGCGCTGTATAACCGGCTTCGTCGTCGACTAGTTTTCAACTCAAGAACGGACACCGTCAAACAGAGAGGTCTGTTCCGCTTCCCAAACCGTCTTGTCCTCCGGCAGCAACAGCAAACAGCAGCAGCCCAGCGCAAGGCCAAGAGGCAAGAGCATTGTCATGGGTACACAACATTTTCGTCCGCACTGCTCTCCGTCAGACCCTAGCCTTGTGCCCCTCATTCGGCATCGACCAGGCCGGAAAGGACGCGTCCGACGCAGTCTACCTATCGCTCGCCGCGCATCCAAACACTGGGCGAATGCAGCAACTAATACTTGCACCTGCGGCTCCGTTCGCGCCCCTTGCAATGCAAGGTAAGTGATGGACATTGTACATGTACAGTATGTATGCAGCGGTGACTAGAACTTAGCGGGTGTTCAGCACACTTGACTTCTAGAGTTTCGTTTTCTGAAGAGGTGGCTTATTTGTATTCGATATTTCTGAAGACTGTATTATTGTACCACAAGGAGCGTAACGATTCCACAAAAGGCGATCGTTCAAACCAGGTAACAACAAAGAGCAAACTAAACTCAAAACCAAAACCAAAACAACAACTGCACCAGCAAGCTCTTTCCTTGCACTAACTACAAATACATCAAAAACCAAGCAGCAAAATGCAAATCCGCACGCATGTTTGCCGGAACTGAACCTCCGTAGCGCAGCTGATCATCGCGGCTGCACTGGACGACCTTCCCGCCACAGTAGGGCAAAGAACTATGCATGGAACTAGCAATGAATGCATGCAGCACACCAGCAAGCTGTCCCTACGCAGACGTCTAGTCTAGCGTGAGCAAGGATGAAATTGAATAGCATGAGAAACATGATAAGACACATTGACTCCTAGGATGCATGCAATGTATACAACATTATTCACTACGAGTTACGGAATCACCTGGTAACAGAGACCACACTTCGAAGGTCCCTTGAGCGGTCGTCTTACACAGGTTTCACTGTATGCATACAGTCAGTCAGCTTGGCTAATAACGACTGCGGATATAACGACAATTGGCGAATAACGACAGAATTTCCATGCCCAGAGCAAAGTCACTGTAATACATAAAATGAGACTTCGGGTATAACGACACTTTGCGAATAACGACACCGTGTTGATGCCCCGTAGAGTGTCGTTATAAGCGAAGTTGACTGTATGCGCCGATGACCTTCACCTTTGACGCCCATCACTGGGGGCGATGATAGCGATAGCGGAAGCCATAGCAACTTGTGCTGGAGTTGCACCATTCAACAGCTTGCAAGGCAGAAGAATTCACTGCCACAATTCAGCATGGTCTACGCCACAAAGCTATTGAAGTGACTTGACTTGCAGTGCAGTTCGAAAAGTCGGCGAGCGCCTAGCGTGCCTGTCGGTGCAGATCAGCCCTTTCCCAAAGATGCTCGCCACTTTTTTCGCAACTTCTCGTTGTTTAGGAAGAAATCGCAACCTTCGCAACTTTCTTCATTTTTTTCTGTTTCTGGCTAGTACCAGTTCTATCGCACTTATCAATCATCCTTATTGGCGTCACGCCATCGTGGAATAAAGGAATAAAGACTATAATTTTAAAGATAAAGATTTTCCCGAACTATTTCGCAACTTTTCCGCAACCTTAGCGCATGGGGTCAAAAGGTCAAGTTACACACTCACCGACTACATGTCGGACAAATACCAACTCGTACTCGCTCATTTCTCGCCTGCCTTCAGACTGATTTCAGAGAAACAATAGATCAACGGTAGTTGTGATAATGTGCACTGAAGTAATAGTTCCCTTTTCCTGGCACTGGAATGATGTACATGTACATGTAGGATACAGTCATGTGTAGGATACATGTGTAGGATACATGTGTAGGATACATGCAACAGGCTACTGAGTACTGGCACTGTGTAAAGTGGTGGTTCACAGCAGGAAGGGGTGTAGACCTACGAGTTTGCTGTCGATGCACTTCTGCTATTTCTGCTCTCTTTTTCGTAGGTTTTGCACAAGAACTCTACAATTCTGTGCGCAGCACTTGGACGTAGTCGGCCGATGGTGATCCAGTGCACGGCATGAGGCGGCTCTTTCAATGGGTACGGCGCACTTCAGAATCACGTCAGCGGCGGAGTGGACGACGGCATATACAATTGTCCGATGGAGCACGCCAAATTCTATGTTTGTCGTCAGCTGCAGTGCAATTTCACGGCCTCTCACAATGAGGACTTTATTATTATTATTATTATATAATTATATTAACCAGCACGTGACGCATCTGTGCCCAGCACTTGGACGTAGTCGGTCGATGGTGATGGAGTGCACGGCATACGACCTCTTTATGTACAGTACCAGGTACATTAACCAGCACGTGAAGCATCTGTGTCCAGCACTTGGACGTAGTCGGCCGATGGTGATCGAGTGCAAGGCATGCGACCTCTTTTAAGTCTTTATGTACAGTACCAGGTACATTAACCAGCACGTGATGCATCTGTGCCCAGCACTTGGACGTAGTCGGCCGATGGTGATCGAGCGCACGGCATGCGGCGACTGCTTCAACGGGTACGACGCGCTTCACAATCATCTCAGCGGCGGAGTGGACGACGCCACATGTGCATATTTTTGAAAAAACCAGGACATTGGAGTGAACTGGACCGGACAGAAATGTGACGTTTCTGGGAGTTTGCTCATCACACCAGCAAACACCACCCTTCGACCAAGTGCGTGGAATGCGACTTATTTATGTTCGACGACAGGTACATTAACCAGCACGTGACACATCTGTGCCCAGCACTTGGACGTAGTCGGCCGATGGTGATCGAGTGCACGGCATGCGGCGGCTGCTTCAACGGGTACGACGCGCTTCACAATCACCTCAGCGGCGGAGTGGACGACGGCACATGTGCATATTTGTGCATAATCACACCAGCAAACACCACCCTTGGACCAAGTGCGTGGAATGCGACTTATTTATGTTCGACGTCAGGTACATTAACCAGCACGTGACACATCTGTGCCCAGAACTTGGACGTAGTCGGCCGATGGTGATCGGGTGCACGGCATACGGCGGCTGCTTCAACGGGTGCGACGTGCTTCACAATCACCTCAGCGGCGGAGTGGACGACGGCACATGTGCATATTTTTGAATAAACCAGGACATTGGAGTGAACTGGACCGGACAGAAATGTGACGTTTCTGGGAGTTTGCTCATCACACCAGCAAACACCACCCTTCGACCAAGTGCGTGGAATGCGACTTATTTATGTTCGACGACAGGTACATTAACCAGCACGTGACACATCTGTGCCCAGCACTTGGACGTAGTCGGCCGATGGTGATCGAGTGCACGGCATGCGGCGGCTGCTTCAACGGGTACGACGCGCTTCACAATCACCTCAGCGGCGGAGTGGACGACGGCACATGTGCATATTTTTGAAAAAACCAGGACATTGGAGTGAACTGGACCGGACAGAAATGTGACGTTTCTGGGAGTTTGCTCATCACACCAGCAAACACCACCCTTCGACCAAGTGCGTGGAATGCGACTTATTTATGTTCGACGACAGGTACATTAACCAGCACGTGACACATCAGCGCCCAGCACTTGGACGTAGTCGGCCGATGGTGATCGAGTGCACGGCATGCGGCGGCTGCTTCAACGGGTACGACGTGCTTCACAAGCACCTCAGCGGCGGAGTGGACGACGGCATATGTGCATATTTTTGAAAAAACCAGGACATTGGAGTGAACTGGATCGGACAGAAATGTGACGTTTCTGGGAGTTTGCTCATCACACCAGCAAACACCACCCTTCGACCAAGTGCGTGGAATGCGACTTATTTATGTTCGACGACGGGTACATTAACCAGCACGTGACACATCTGTGCCCAGCACTTGGACGTAGTCGGCCGATGGTGATCGAGTGCACGGCATGCGGCGGCTGCTTCAACGGGTACGACGCGCTTCACAATCACCTCAGCGGCGGAGTGGACGACGGCACATGTGGATATTTTTGAAAAAACAAGGACATTGGAGTGAACTGGACCGGACAGACATGTGACGTTTCTGGGAGTTTGCTCATCACACCAGCAAACACCACCCTTCGACCAAGTGCGTGGAATGCGACCTATTTATGTTCGACGACAGGTACATTAACCAGCACGTGACACATCTGTGCACAGCACTTGGACGTAGTCGGCCGATGGTGCTCGAGTGCACGGCATGCGGCGGCTGCTTCAACGGGTACGACGCGCTTCACAATCACCTCAGCGGCAGAGTGGACGACGGCACATGTGCATATTTTTGAAAAAACCAGGACATTGGAGTGAACTGGACCGGACAGAAATGTGACGTTTCTGGGAGATTGCTCATCACACCAGCAAACACCACCCTTCGACCAAGTGCGTGGAATGCGACTTATTTATGTTCGACGACAGGTACATTAACCAGCACGTGACACATCTGTGCCCAGCACTTGGACGTAGTCGGCCGATGGTGATCGAGTGCACGGCATGCGGCGGCTGCTTCAACGGGTACGGCGCGCTTCACAATTACCTCAGCGGCGGAGTGGACGACGGCACATGTGCATATTTTTGAAAAAACCAGGACATTGGAGTGAACTGGACCGGACAGAAAAGTGACATTTCTGGGAGTTTGCTCATCACACCAGCAAACACCACCCTTCGACCAAGTGCGTGGAATGCGACTTATTTATGTTCGACGACAGGTACATTAACCAGCACGTGACACATCTGTGCCCAGCACTTGGACGTAGTCGGCCGATGGTGATCGAGTGCACGGCATGCGGCGGCTGCTTCAACGGGTACGACGCCCTTCACAATCACCTCAGCGGCGGAGTGGACGACGGCACATGTGCATATTTTTGAAAAAACCAGGACATTGGAGTGAACTGGACCGGACAGAAATGTGACGTTTCTGGGAGTTTGCTCATCACACCAGCAAATACCACCCTTCGACCAAGTGCGTGGAATGCGACTTATTTATGTTCGACGACAGGTACATTAACCAGCACGTGACACATCTGTGCCCAGCACTTGGACGAAGTCGGGCGATGGTGATCGAGTGCACGGCATGCGGCGGCTGCTTCAACGGGTACGATGCGCTTCACAATCACCTCAGCGGCGGAGTGGACGACGGCACATGTGCATATTTTTGAAAAAAACCAGGACATTGGAGTGAACTGGACCGGATAGAAATGTGACGTTTCTGGGAGTTTGCTCATCACACCAGCAAACACCACCCTTCGACCAAGTGCGTGGAATGCGACCTATTTATGTTCGACGACAGGTACATTAACCAGCACGTGACACATCTGTGCCCAGCACTTGGACGTAGTCGGCCGATGGTGATCGAGTGCACGGCATGCGGCGGCTGCTTCAACGGGTACGACGCGCTTCACAATCACCTCAGCGGCGGAGTGGACGATGGCACATGTGCATATTTTTGAAAAAACCAGGACATTGGAGTGAACTGGACCGGAAAGAAATGTGACGTTTCTGGGAGATTGCTCATCACACCACCAAACACCACCCTTCGACCAAGTGCGTGGAATGCGACCTATTTATGTTCGACGACAGGTACATTAACCAGCACGTGACACATCTGTGCCCAGCACTTGGACGTAGTCGGCCGATGGTGATCGAGTGCACGGCATGCGGCGGCTGCTTCAACGAGTACGGCGCGCTTCACAATCACCTCAGCGGCGGAGTGGACGACGGCACATGTGCATATTTTTGAAAAAACCAGGACATTGGAGTGAACTGGACCGGACAGAAATGTGACATTTCTGGGAGTTTGCTCATCACACCAGCAAACACCACCCTTCGACCAAGTGCGTGGAATGCGACTTATTTATGTTCGACGACAGGTACATTAACCAGCACGTGACACATCTGTGCCCAGCACTTGGACGTAGTCGGCCGATGGTGATCGAGTGCACGGCATGCGGCGGCTGCTTCAACGGGTACGACGCCCTTCACAATCACCTCAGCGGCGGAGTGGACGACGGCACATGTGCATATTTTTGAAAAAACTAGGACATTGGAGTGAACTGGACCGGATAGAAATGTGACGTTTCTGGGAGTTTGCTCATCACACCAGCAAACACCACCCTTCGACCAAGTGCGTGGAATGCGACCTATTTATGTTCGACGACAGGTACATTAACCAGCACGTGACACATCTGTGCCCAGCACTTGGACGTAGTCGGCCGATGGTGATCGAGTGCACGGCATGCGGCGGCTGCTTCAACGGGTACGACGCGCTTCACAATCACCTCAGCGGCGGAGTGGACGATGGCACATGTGCATATTTTTGAAAAAACCAGGACATTGGAGTGAACTGGACCGGAAAGAAATGTGACGTTTCTGGGAGATTGCTCATCACACCACCAAACACCACCCTTCGACCAAGTGCGTGGAATGCGACCTATTTATGTTCGACGACAGGTACATTAACCAGCACGTGACACATCTGTGCCCAGCACTTGGACGTAGTCGGCCGATGGTGATCGAGTGCACGGCATGCGGCGGCTGCTTCAACGAGTACGGCGCGCTTCACAATCACCTCAGCGGCGGAGTGGACGACGGCACATGTGCATATTTTTGAAAAAACCAGGACATTGGAGTGAACTGGACCGGACAGAAATGTGACATTTCTGGGAGTTTGCTCATCACTCCAGCAAACACCACCCTTCGACCAAGTGCGTGGAATGCGACTTATTTATGTTCGACGACAGGTACATTAACCAGCACGTGACACATCTGTGCCCAGCACTTGGACGTAGTCGGCCGATGGTGATCGAGTGCACGGCATGCGGCGGCTGCTTCAACGGGTACGACGCCCTTCACAATCACCTCAGCGGCGGAGTGGACGACGGCACATGTGCATATTTTTGAAAAAACTAGGACATTGGAGTGAACTGGACCGGAAAGAAATGTGACGTTTCTGGGAGTTTGCTCATCACACCAGCAAACACCACCCTTCGACCAAGTGCGTGGAATGCGACTTATTTATGTTCGACGACAGGTACATTAACCAGCACGTGACACATCTGTGCCCAGCACTTGGACGTAGTCGGCCGATGGTGATCGAGTGCACGGCATGCGGCGGCTGCTTCAACGGGTACGACGCCCTTCACAATCACCTCAGCGGCGGAGTGGACGACGGCACATGTGCATATTTTTGAAAAAACTAGGACATTGGAGTGAACTGGACCGGAAAGAAATGTGACGTTTCTGGGAGTTTGCTCATCACACCAGCAAACACCACCCTTCGACCAAGTGCGTGGAATGCGACTTATTTATGTTCGACGACAGGTACATTAACCAGCACGTGACACATCTGTGCCCAGCACTTGGACGTAGTCGGCCGATGGTGATCGAGTGCACGGCATGCGGCGGCTGCTTCAACGGGTACGACGCCCTTCACAATCACCTCAGCGGCGGAGTGGACGACGGCACATGTGCATATTTTTGAAAAAACTAGGACATTGGAGTGAACTGGACCGGAAAGAAATGTGACGTTTCTGGGAGTTTGCTCATCACACCAGCAAACACCACCCTTCGACCAAGTGCGTGGAATGCGACTTATTTATGTTCGACGACAGGTACATTAACCAGCACGTGACACATCTGTGCCCAGCACTTGGACGTAGTCGGCCGATGGTGATCGAGTGCACGGCATGCGGCGGCTGCTTCAACGGGTACGGCGCGCTTCACAATCACCTCAGCGGCGGAGTGGACGACGGCACATGTGCATATTTTTGAAAAAACCAGGACATTGGAGTGAACTGGACCGGAAAGAAATGTGACGTTTCTGGGAGATTGCTCATCACACGACCAAACACCACCCTTCGACCAAGTGCGTGGAATGCGACCTATTTATGTTCGACGACAGGTACGTTAACCAGCACGTGACACATCTGTGCCCAGCACTTGGACGTAGTCGGCCGATGGTGATCGAGTGCACGGCATGCGGTGGCTGCTTCAACGGGTACGGCGCGCTTCACAATCACCTCAGCGGCGGAGTGGACGACGGCACATGTGAATATTTTTGAAAAAACCAGGACATTGGAGTGAACTGGACCGGACAGAAATGTGACGTTTCTGGGAGTTTGCTCATCACACCAGCAAACACCACCCTTCGACCAAGTGCGTGGAATGCGACTTATTTATGTTAGACGACAGGTACATTAACCAGCACGTGACACATCTGTGCCCAGCACTTGGACGAAGTCGGCCGATGGTGATCGAGTGCACGGCATGCGGCGGCTGCTTCAACGGGTACGATGCGCTTCACAATCACCTCAGCGGCGGAGTGGACGACGGCACATGTGCATATTTATGAAAAAAACCAGGACATTGGAGTGAACTGGACCGGATAGAAATGTGACGTTTCTGGGAGTTTGCTCATCACACCAGCAAACACCACCCTTCGACCAAGTGCGTGGAATGCGACCTATTTATGTTCGACGACAGGTACATTAACCAGCACGTGACACATCTGTGCCCAGCACTTGGACGTAGTCGGCCGATGGTGATCGAGTGCACGGCATGCGGCGGCTGCTTCAACGGGTACGACGCGCTTCACAATCACCTCAGCGGCGGAGTGGACGATGGCACATGGGCATATTTTTGAAAAAACCAGGACATTGGAGTGAACTGGACCGGAAAGAAATGTGACGTTTCTGGGAGATTGCTCATCACACCACCAAACACCACCCTTCGACCAAGTGCGTGGAATGCGACCTATTTATGTTCGACGACAGGTACGTTAACCAGCACGTGACACATCTGTGCCCAGCACTTGGACGTAGTCGGCCGATGGTGATCGAGTGCACGGCATGCGGCGGCTGCTTCAACGGGTACGGCGCGCTTCACAATCACCTCAGCGGCGGAGTGGACGACGGCACATGTGAATATTTTTGAAAAAACCAGGACATTGGAGTGAACTGGACCGGACAGAAATGTGACGTTTCTGGGAGTTTGCTCATCACACCAGCAAACACCACCCTTCGACCAAGTGCGTGGAATGCGACTTATTTATGTTCGCTGACAGGTACATTAACCAGCACGTGACACATCTGTGCCCAGCACTTGGACGAAGTCGGCCGATGGTGATCGAGTGCACGGCATGCGGCGGCTGCTTCAACGGGTACGATGCGCTTCACAATCACCTCAGCGGCGGAGTGGACGACGGCACATGTGCATATTTATGAAAAAAAACAGGACATTGGAGTGAACTGGACCGGATAGAAATGTGACGTTTCTGGGAGTTTGCTCATCACACCAGCAAACACCACCCTTCGACCAAGTGCGTGGAATGCGACCTATTTATGTTCGACGACAGGTACATTAACCAGCACGTGACACATCTGTGCCCAGCACTTGGACGTAGTCGGCCGATGGTGATCGAGTGCACGGCATGCGGCGGCTGCTTCAACGGGTACGACGCGCTTCACAATCACCTCAGCGGCGGAGTGGACGATGGCACATGTGCATATTTTTGAAAAAACCAGGACATTGGAGTGAACTGGACCGGAAAGAAATGTGACGTTTCTGGGAGATTGCTCATCACACCACCAAACACCACCCTTCGACCAAGTGCGTGGAATGCGACCTATTTATGTTCGACGACAGGTACGTTAACCAGCACGTGACACATCTGTGCCCAGCACTTGGACGTAGTCGGCCGATGGTGATCGAGTGCACGGCATGCGGCGGCTGCTTCAACGGGTACGGCGCGCTTCACAATCACCTCAGCGGCGGAGTGGACGACGGCACATGTGCATATTTTTGAAAAAACCAGGACATTGGAGTGAACTGGACCGGACAGAAATGTGACATTTCTGGGAGTTTGCTCATCACACCAGCAAACACCACCCTTCGACCAAGTGCGTGGAATGCGATTTATTTATGTTCGACGACAGGTACATTAACCAGCACGTGACACATCTGTGCCCAGCACTTGGACGAAGTCGGCCGATGGTGATCGAGTGCACGGCATGCGGCGGCTGCTTCAACGGGTACGATGCGCTTCACCATCACCTCAGCGGCGGAGTGGACGACGGCACATGTGCATATTTTTGAAAAAAACCAGGACATTGGAGTGAACTGGACCGGATAGAAATGTGACGTTTCTGGGAGTTTGCTCATCACACCAGCAAACACCACCCTTCGACCAAGTGCGTGGAATGCGACCTATTTATGTTCGACGACAGGTACATTAACCAGCACGTGACACATCTGTGCCCAGCACTTGGACGTAGTCGGCCGATGGTGATCGAGTGCACGGCATGCGGCGGCTGCTTCAACGGGTACGACGCGCTTCACAATCACCTCAGCGGCGGAGTGGACGATGGCACATGTGCATATTTTTGAAAAAACCAGGACATTGGAGTGAACTGGACCGGAAAGAAATGTGACGTTTCTGGGAGATTGCTCATCACACCACCAAACACCACCCTTCGACCAAGTGCGTGGAATGCGACCTATTTATGTTCGACGACAGGTACGTTAACCAGCACGTGACACATCTGTGCCCAGCACTTGGACGTAGTCGGCCGATGGTGATCGAGTGCACGGCATGCGGCGGCTGCTTCAACGGGTACGGCGCGCTTCACAATCACCTCAGCGGCGGAGTGGACGACGGCACATGTGCATATTTATGAAAAAAACCAGGACATTGGAGTGAACTGGACCGGATAGAAATGTGACGTTTCTGGGAGTTTGCTCATCACACCAGCAAACACCACCCTTCGACCAAGTGCGTGGAATGCGACCTATTTATGTTCGACGACAGGTACATTAACCAGCACGTGACACATCTGTGCCCAGCACTTGGACGTAGTCGGCCGATGGTGATCGAGTGCACGGCATGCGGCGGCTGCTTCAACGGGTACGGCGCGCTTCACAATCACCTCAGCGGCGGAGTGGACGATGGCACATGTGCATATTTTTGAAAAAACCAGGACATTGGAGTGAACTGGACCGGAAAGAAATGTGACGTTTCTGGGAGATTGCTCATCACACCACCAAACACCACCCTTCGACCAAGTGCGTGGAATGCGACCTATTTATGTTCGACGACAGGTACGTTAACCAGCACGTGACACATCTGTGCCCAGCACTTGGACGTAGTCGGCCGATAGTGATCGAGTGCACGGCATGCGGCGGCTGCTTCAACGGGTACGGCGCGCTTCACAATCACCTCAGCGGCGGAGTGGACGACGGCACATGTGCATATTTTTGAAAAAACCAGGACATTGGAGTGAACTGGACCGGACAGAAATGTGACGTTTCTGGGAGTTTGCTCATCACACCAGCAAACACCACCCTTCGACCAAGTGCGTGGAATGCGACTTATTTATGTTCGACGACAGGTACATTAACCAGCACGTGACACATCTGTGCCCAGCACTTGGACGTAGTCGGCCGATGGTGATCGAGTGCACGGCATGCGGCGGCTGCTTCAACGGGTACGACGCGCTTCACAATCACCTCAGCGGCGGAGTGGACGATGGCACATGTGCATATTTTTGAAAAAACCAGGACATTGGAGTGAACTGGACCGGAAAGAAATGTGACGTTTCTGGGAGATTGCTCATCACACCACCAAACACCACCCTTCGACCAAGTGCGTGGAATGCGACCTATTTATGTTCGACGACAGGTACGTTAACCAGCACGTGACACATCTGTGCCCAGCACTTGGACGTAGTCGGCCGATGGTGATCGAGTGCACGGCATGCGGCGGCTGCTTCAACGGGTACGGCGCGCTTCACAATCACCTCAGCTGCGGAGTGGACGACGGCACATGTGCATATTTTTGAAAAAACCAGGACATTGGAGTGAACTGGACCGGACAGAAATGTGACGTTTCTGGGAGTTTGCTCATCACACCAGCAAACACCACCCTTCGACCAAGTGCGTGGAATGCGACTTATTTATGTTCGACGACAGGTACATTAACCAGCACGTGACACATCTGTGCCCAGCACTTGGACGAAGTCGGCCGATGGTGATCGAGTGCACGGCATGCGGCGGCTGCTTCAACGGGTACGATGCGCTTCACAATCACCTCAGCGGCGGAGTGGACGACGGCACATGTGCATATTTATGAAAAAAACCAGGACATTGGAGTGAACTGGACCGGATAGAAATGTGACGTTTCTGGGAGTTTGCTCATCACACCAGCAAACACCACCCTTCGACCAAGTGCGTGGAATGCGACCTATTTATGTTCGACGACAGGTACATTAACCAGCACGTGACACATCTGTGCCCAGCACTTGGACGTAGTCGGCCGATGGTGATCGAGTGCACGGCATGCGGCGGCTGCTTCAACGGGTGCGACGCGCTTCACAATCACCTCAGCGGCGGAGTGGACGATGGCACATGTGCATATTTTTGAAAAGACCAGGACATTGGAGTGAACTGGACCGGAAAGAAATGTGACGTTTCTGGGAGATTGCTCATCACACCACCAAACACCACCTTTCGACCAAGTGCGTGGAATGCGACCTATTTATGTTCGACGACAGGTACGTTAACCAGCACGTGACACATCTGTGCCCAGCACTTGGACGTAGTCGGCCGATGGTGATCGAGTGCACGGCATGCGGCGGCTGCTTCAACGGGTACGGCGCGCTTCACAATCACCTCAGCGGCGGAGTGGACGACGGCACATGTGCATATTTTTGAAAAAAACCAGGACATTGGAGTGAACTGGACCGGATAGAAATGTGACGTTTCTGGGAGTTTGCTCATCACACCAGCAAACACCACCCTTCGACCAAGTGCGTGGAATGCGACCTATTTATGTTCGACGACAGGTACATTAACCAGCACGTGACACATCTGTGCCCAGCACTTGGACGTAGTCGGCCGATGGTGATCGAGTGCACGGCATGCGGCGGCTGCTTCAACGGGTACGACGCGCTTCACAATCACCTCAGCGGCGGAGTGGACGATGGCACATGTGCATATTTTTGAAAAAACCAGGACATTGGAGTGAACTGGACTGGAAAGAAATGTGACGTTTCTGGGAGATTGCTCATCACACCACCAAACACCACCCTTCGACCAAGTGCGTGGAATGCGACCTATTTATGTTCGACGACAGGTACGTGAACCAGCACGTGACACATCTGTGCCCAGCACTTGGACGTAGTCGGCCGATGGTGATCGAGTGCACGGCATGCGGCGGCTGCTTCAACGGGTACGGCGCGCTTCACAATCACCTCAGCGGCGGAGTGGACGACGGCACATGTGCATATTTTTGAAAAAACCAGGACATTGGAGTGAACTGGACCGGACAGAAATGTGACATTTCTGGGAGTTTGCTCATCACACCAGCAAACACCACCCTTCGACCAAGTGCGTGGAATGCGATTTATTTATGTTCGACGACAGGTACATTAACCAGCACGTGACACATCTGTGCCCAGCACTTGGACGAAGTCGGCCGATGGTGATCGAGTGCACGGCATGCGGCGGCTGCTTCAACGGGTACGATGCGCTTCACAATCACCTCAGCGGCGGAGTGGACGACGGCACATGTGCATATTTTTGAAAAAACCAGGACATTGGAGTGAACTGGACCGGATAGAAATGTGACGTTTCTGGGAGTTTGCTCATCACACCAGCAAACACCACCCTTCGACCAAGTGCGTGGAATGCGACCTATTTATGTTCGACGACAGGTACATTAACCAGCACGTGACACATCTGTTCCCAGCACTTGGACGTAGTCGGCCGATGGTGATCGAGTGCACGGCATGCGGCGGCTGCTTCAACGGGTACGACGCGCTTCACAATCACCTCAGCGGCGGAGTGGACGATGGCACATGTGCATATTTTTGAAAAAACCAGGACATTGGAGTGAACTGGACCGGAAAGAAATGTGACGTTTCTGGGAGATTGCTCATCACACCACCAAACACCACCCTTCGACCAAGTGCGTGGAATGCGACCTATTTATGTTCGACGACAGGTACGTTAACCAGCACGTGACACATCTGTGCCCAGCACTTGGACGTAGTCGGCCGATGGTGATCGAGTGCACGGCATGCGGCGGCTGCTTCAACGGGTACGGCGCGCTTCACAATCACCTCAGCGGCGGAGTGGACGATGGCACATGTGCATATTTTTGAAAAAACCAGGACATTGGAGTGAACTGGACCGGACAGAAATGTGACGTTTCTGGGAGTTTGCTCATCACACCAGCAAACACCACCCTTCGACCAAGTGCGTGGAATGCGACTTATTTATTTTCGACGACAGGTACATTAAGCAGCACGTGACACATCTGTGCCCAGCACTTGGACGAAGTCGGCCGATGGTGATCGAGTGCACGGCATGCGGCGGCTGCTTCAACGGGTACGATGCGCTTCACAATCACCTCAGCGGCGGAGTGGACGACGGCACATGTGCATATTTTTGAAAAAAACCAGGACATTGGAGTGAACTGGACCGGATAGAAATGTGACGTTTCTGGGAGTTTGCTCATCACACCAGCAAACACCACCCTTCGACCAAGTGCGTGGAATGCGACCTATTTATGTTCGACGACAGGTACATTAACCAGCACGTGACACATCTGTGC
The DNA here is from genome assembly GCF_964019385.1 of Sycon ciliatum. NCBI lineage: Eukaryota > Metazoa > Porifera > Calcarea > Leucosolenida > Sycettidae > Sycon > Sycon ciliatum. Next base: position 12,053,453 of record NC_088655.1, read on the forward strand.
CCAGCACTTGGACGTAGTCGGCCGATGGTGATCGAGTGCACGGCATGCGGCGGCTGCTTCAACGGGTACGACGCGCTTCACAATCACCTCAGCGGCGGAGTGGACGATGGCACATGTGCATATTTTTGAAAAGACCAGGACATTGGAGTGAACTGGACCGGAAAGAAATGTGACGTTTCTGGGAGATTGCTCATCACACCACCAAACACCACCCTTCGACCAAGTGCGTGGAATGCGACCTATTTATGTTCGACGACAGGTACGTTAACCAGCACGTGACACATCTGTGCCCAGCACTTGGACGTAGTCGGCCGATGGTGATCGAGTGCACGGCATGCGACCTCTTTATGTACAGTACCAGGTATTAACCAGCACGTGAAGCATCTGTGGCCAGCACTTGGACGTAGTTGGCCAATGGTGATCGAGTGCACGGCATGCGACCTTTTTTGTACAGTACCAGGTACATTAACCAGCACGTGACGCATCTGTGCCCAACACTTGGACGTAGTCGGCCGATGGTGATCGAGTGCACGGCATACGACCTCTTTATGTACAGTACCAGGTACATTAACCAGCACAGCATGGAAAATGCTCGAAAATCATGATCATAATGCTGATTTTATGTTGCTATTGCTCCATTATGCCAGCAAAACAGCAATAGTATGCATGGAAAATGGCTTAGTTTGGCTGCCCTCCCGCCATAGCCAATGCACTAATGCTACCTGACTGTATAAACATCAGCTGCTCCCACCCCACATTTGACTTGTAGTGGCCAAAACTTTCATATTTGAGTATAATGCCACTTTTGTGGAATTCTAGTGTTATAATGCTAGCATAATGCTCGTTGCAAATCGCACACTGTACGAGGTGAATTGCTATTTCTGGACATTGTACATTTCTGGACATTTCGAGTAAAATAATTTTTTGTCGCGTGTAGAGTCAAGTCAATCAGGTTGATGAAGTTTTTTTCTTGTTGTAGTTGACAGCTGGGCCGTTGTAGTTTCTCCTCGTGTCCGTGCCTTGTTGATAGCCTTTTCTTGGGAGGCATTTCAACCGTGCGGCGAGTTTTGTGGTATTATGTCGCATAAGAATTTTGAATTTTGAGTAAAATAAGAAGTAATGGACGAATCGTTGGCTTCCCCATGTGCACTCCACTTCAGACGCTGTATAGTCTTGGACCTGTTGGCTGGAAGTGTGAAGAGGCCAACTGCAGTCCACCAATAAAAAAAATAACAAAAATGGTGCAGTATGGTGCCTATTGACGCTATTTTACTTTCATGTCCAGAATTCCATACACTGAAATTTAGGCCAAAAAATTGGCCTGTCGAAAACAACCTGCTATAAAGTCTCTGGGATCACAGCATGAGCAATTGTCACATATTTGGAAAGATGAAAGATTAGGCCATACAATAGATACAAACAGATATGAAAAATGTAAAACACACAGCCAGTGGGCCTCTATTTTATTTTCATGTCCAGAAATTGCTATTCACCTCGTAATGCTAGCATTATCCGCCCAGGCCTATCTACACCGATCCTTCCCGTTCGGCCTACTAACAACATGGAATGCTCTACCCTCTGCCATCCTGAACGCTCCCCCATCCAAGGCAGCGCTGCAACGTTTCAAAGTAGCAGTGTACAAGTATCTCCTCGAGCAAACTTGCGGGACCGCTGTCGACGTGTACACCACAGACAAGCATACTAACTGATGGCCTAACTCTTTCTTCTTTCTTTCTTTTTCTTTCTTTCGGGTTTGTGTTCTTTGTAAAAAAAATCCGTCTCAATATGATGGATTGGGGGGGGGGGGGGGAATAGGACAAACCGTACTAGCCGGGGTTATAGGTGTTTAGCACACACTCGCATAAAGGAAGACTGAAGAGGACTAAGACCGGCTAAAGGAAGACAGGAAAGAAAATGCCATAATTATGGGGAATTAGCTTACGTTGGGCATGGAGCTTCATCGGGAGAGACGCTGTCTGTCATCATTTCTGGCTAATAATGGACGTGGCCGACAGCCGTAGGAGGAGCGGCGGCTGGTGCAGCAGGCTGGGTCATGCTGGTCGAACGTAACTAGAAAATAATTTACAGCCCACTGGGCGTCGATTTGCGGGCCGTGCCAGCGCTTTTATCATTACTACCAGGAAACAGACTGTCGCCCGATGTTGCCACGGACACAGCACACGTTGTCTTTCTCGTAAGTCCACCAAAGTAATCCTCGAAACTTTCCTCTCGTCAACAACACGCGAGTCCAGGTCGATCCACAAAGCATTCAAGTCTCGCTTCTCCACATCAACATTAAGAAGTCCGAAGGAGAATGCTACCACCAGAAGTAGTCCGCAGAAATCGCGCAGCCGTTGGCGCGGGTAACGCATCTTGAAGGCAGGCCGGTCAGTAGGTAGAGCCTTCTTACTACCGCAAGGCTGTGCTATGTGCGCCACCAATTTTGTAGCGCCATTGCTACCAATGTTAAACGGGTGGGGTCGAATCTTAAAAATTTAATTGAACCACCGCTGCTAACAATTATGTAGCGGGCGGCAGTCTCTGGTAGGCAAGAATACACAAGGGTCTCAGTGAACACACTGTTATTTTATTAAACACTGAACTGAACAGAAATATAACAACAGTGTAACTGCCAACAAAAGATTCGTGAGTAGCAGCTTTTATACACAGGCAGACTCCATTATGCTAATATACGGGGATACGCTAACGTACAGAGATACGCTAACGTACGAGGATAAGCTAAAAATAGAGAGGTTCTGCATAACGAATTTCGTCTCTACTACTGTACTGATGACGAAAAAGGTGACGAAATTTGAGACGCGAAAATTCAAACGCCGGTAGGTTCTGCAGGACGAGACTCTGCTGCGCAATTTTCGCTGCTTTTTCAATGCTGCCTTTCTACAGGGGTTTTTCTGACTTGTGTTTCCGGAGCGAAAACACTTGTGTGCGTCGTGAAGTGATGTCCGTGGCGTGGATGTAGGAGATGTCGGTGGATATAGCAGATGATTTCGAGGAGTTGTTGTGTTCTTTTCTACTACTGGATTACGTTGACGGAGACCTCGAGCAGGATGAACTGGCGCTTGCACGACGGGAGTCTGCAGCGGATCCACACCATCATCTTCCATCACCATACGCCACCGTGCCGTCCAAGAGCTTCCATCGTAAGCTGAAGCTACCACACTGAACGACGTGCCACGGAGATAGAAACTAAAATCGACTCAGATCAAAGCAAGACTGTGCGTAGAAAGGGTATCCGGAGTGAAGCAAAAGGGCAACGAAAAATGTGTTCGCTGAACATTCGAGTATCGCGCCCACTTCGACGAATATTCGTCCGCAGCCAAGTCGGTTCTTCTTGTTGAAGCCTGAATGCGCTGAAGCTGCACGGGCAATCTTCGCCGACACCGATATCGTCATCAAGACGGACGGCAACCTACACCTTGGAGCCGCCCTACACCAACGTTTTCCGGCACAAGTGGTCATTCATCGCCCGCATAATGCCAGGCGTTGCCTCGCACCTCGAGCAGCTGGAGTCCACCATCTCCGAGTCGTTTATTCCCGCTCTTCTTGGTCGTCCCCAGCCCGGAGAGGCGGAACGCCAAGTTCTCGCGCTCCCAAGCCGCTACGGAGGCATGGGGATTGACTCCCCAGCATCCCTTGTGAACCAGTTTCCTTCCTCCCTTCCCATCACCGAGAGCTTAGTTCAGCGCATTTTGAGCCAGGATACACCGCCACAGGAGGAGGCGGACAACACCAGGGCAGCCAAAGCTAAAGCCAGGGCAGACGCCAGAAAGACGGGGCAGCGTCATGCCAAGGAGGTGTACGATGGCGTGGATGGAGACCTGCAGAGGTCCATGGATCTTGCCGCCGAAAAGGGTGCGTCGAACTGGCTCACCTGTCGACCAGTCAAGCATCATGGGTTCTCGCTACACAAGGGCGCGTTTCGAGATGCTGTCTGCCTCCGCTACGGGTGAACTCTGTCCCACCTCCCCCAGAGTTTTTTATGTTATTTTATTTTTTACAAAATAGCCACAAACCATCATGGTGCAAACGCTGGCAAAAACGCACAGGGATACACATAGGGATGGCAGCCGAAGCAGTGGAGGCGGGGCAAGAGCAGCTCAACCGACCAAGCTGCAAGGGTCTCGGTTTCCGGCAGCACTGCTCATGCGCGCCAAACAGAAAAAAATACGAAGTGAGAAAAAATGAGCTGTGCCTGTGGAGCTGCCTTCACTGTCCCGCAAGCCTTGTCTTGCCCAGTACGTGGCTATCAGTCTCTGCGGCACAACGAGCTGCGGGACTTGACCGCTACCATGATCACATCAGCAGCTCATGATATCAGCATTGAGCCACGCCTCCAGCCGTTATCTGGTGAGAATTTTCATCACCGGACTGCTATCCGTGAGGATGGTGCCAGGCTGGATGTTGCTGCCAACGGGGTATGGGGTGGCCGGTTTGAGCGAGCTTTCTTTGATATTCGGGTGTTCAACCCTCATGCTCGTTCGAACTCGGTCCACTCCATCCCCGCCGCATACGCAAAGCATGAGCGTGAGAGGGGCGGCATTATGAGGAGCGTGTTCACGAGGTGGAGCATGCCACCTTCGTTCCCCTCGTATTCAGTGCCACCGGAGGCCAAGGCAAGGCGGCAACTGCCCTTTACAAGCTGCTCGGACTGATCATCAGCGACAAAAAGAATGAGCCTTACTCCACCACAATGGCATGGATCAGATGCAGGTTGGGGTGGTTGCTGAGTGCAATTTGCGTTTCTGAACTGTGGCATGTGCGTAGCACTCAAACAAACATGTGCGCACCGCACTGCACTGACTGTCTTTAATGCTTTGTAATTGTTCTTATCACTTTAGCTCCTCATTGTGTGTGTGTGTGTGTGTGTGTGTGTGTGTGTGTGTGTGTGTGTGTGTGTGTGTGTGTGTGTGTGTGTGTGTGTTTTACCAGGCGTGGGCCATCCCCTGATGTCATAGGTGCCAACTGTACTGCTGCAAGTACAGCACAAAGAAAAAAAATATGTACCGGTATATACTCAATCTGCGGACAGCATGCTGTTTCGTTCTTTGTGAACTCATCAGCGCAGCACAGAGGAAATGAGGCCAAACCTGATAGCAATGAAAATAAAAAATTCCAATCACGCCCGAACGTACAATGTACCTTGCCAGAGTGCTCAAACTGACAAGTCAGTGAGCTATGCGTAATGCAAACAGCAAAGGCACTACCCCACATGAAAGTGCTTACTACTACAAGAGCAGGAGCAAAAATACTCAATCTGCGGAATATAATAATAATATTATACATGTACCGGTATATATATATATTTTTTCGCTCCTGCTCTTGTAGTAGTTGAGCACTCTCATGTGGGGTAGTGCCTTTGCTGTTTGCGTTATGAAGAGCTCACTGACTTGTCAGTTTGAGCACTCTGGCAAGGTACGTTCGGGCCTGATTGGAAATTATTATTTTCATAGCTATCAGGTTCGGCCTCATTTCCTCTGTGCTGCGCTGATGAGTTCACAAAGAACGAAACAGCATGCTGTCCACAGATTGGGTATATATGCTATACGCTATGAAAGTCACCAGCGTGCCAACGCTACACGTGCACATACACACACGCACAAAATTTGACACCATCCCATTCTTTCAGGTCTTATCACCCGTTCGCTTCATTTTCTCCGCTATTCTTCACTCTGTGGCTGTTAGCATAATATTCGGCAGCCCTCGGTGCCTGGTTGATAATGATGTAAAGTTAACTGATTACAAACATATACTATACCAGTACAGTCTTCTCATGATAGACACCTGTCAGGGCCGGATCCAAGGCTGTACCCGGAGGGGTGCCGAAAATACAATGGCAAAATTTCTTTTAACAGGTTGATCAAAGTTACACCTTCACAGACCATTGTGGTAAAACCTGAGGGGCGTGGGGCCATCTATTGCACCCCTCCCCCCCCCCCCCCCCCCCTGGATCCGGCACTGCCCGTTGACCCGCTCACATCGTCGGTATTTCTATAATGCCCTGTGAGTCCGGCGCCCGCTCCGTGCCGGTCCTGTGCCGAACGATACTGAACAGGCGACGGGCACCCTCGTCTCGCCGGTGGCAAAATTATAGAAGAAACGCTTTCTCTGAATGGTTGTACGAGAATAGGATTGTTGCTATGACGCCGATGGGAAACAGCAGTACCAATACGCCGATGGCGATCAGGAGCGGGATGTAACCGTCGACGACGATCTCGCCCGCCGCCTGTACTCGCATCCTGCCGTCGTCGTCGTCGCCTCTGCTGCTGTCTAATTGGCTGGCCGTGGACAAGCCCGTCGTTGTCGTGACGATGATCCGAGCGGTGCTGCTGACCAAATTCTCTGCAAGAACACACGCACAGGACGTCACATCAGAACACAATGGAGACGCGTGTGTTACAATACTGGCAATTTCGCAAATCAGACCCGCTTGAAAATCGTACCACTATGCTGTGTTCGACAAGTGGTTGGAATGCTGAGCTAAATACGCTGGGATCAGGAATGCACTGTTTTGTTTTTACAATATGGCCACCAACCATCGTGGTGCAAATGCCGCGGCTGAAAAGCACATGGAGGCACATAGCGATGGCAGCCGAAACAGTAGAGGCAGGTAGGCCCCAGCGGCAGATGCTAGCTAAATGTTGCCAAGATGCTTTTTGGGATGCTAGCTGACAACTCAGAAAGATGCTAGTTTGGATGCTAGACAACACGAATTATGCTACCGATTAATGGTAATGGTGAAACATTTGGGTGAAACATTTGGGTTGAAAACGGTGCTCCGTGCTATTTATGAATTCTCACAAAGCAGGTATGTAAAAAGAGTTTTAAAGGTGCGATGTTGGCATCATGTTGCTATGGAAATATTTGCAATACAAAAGAGCAAATACCAAGAAGTACCAATGGCAATGTGGGTCTTGGTCACAACTAGGTAATGCAAACAAATTGAATGTAGTGCATGCAATTATCAATGTGGTAGTACCGTAATACTAGTTTCATAGTGTAATCTAGACCGAATTCCACATCCAGAATGCCAAAATTGGCAAAAATGTATCGGATGCCGGTAAAAACTGCTGTTTATGCTAGCATCGTGTGGAGTCACAAAAAAGCCCTTTTATGCTACTTTGGGTGCTAGCATTGGCCGCTGGGGCCTAGAGGCAGGGCAAGAGCAGCTAAACCCACCGTATCAACACTCCCCGTGCGCACCGAACCAAAAAATACTAAGTGAAAACTAAATGAACAGGAGCATTGCAGAGAAAAACTAGAGTTTGATCCAGGGCATCTGTACTTGTATTGCACTTTCGGTCGGATTTCACCGATCACAACTGTACGTGTACAAACTTTGTCATTGCACAAAGAGCCCCAAACACAGGCGGGCGCCCCAAACACAGGCGTGCCCCCCCCCCCCCCCCCAGTGTCTGTTAAAGGATGTTGCTGGTACAGCTATGCTCGGTGAAATCCGACCCCGAGAGTACCTTCAACTTGCACGGCCCTTGATACCCTGGAAGTGGTACGAATGCAGCTGAACGTACACATACCCAAGTATAGTGATGTAATCGGAGCTGATCCAGGGCATCTGTACTTGTATTGCACTTTCGGTCGGATTTCACCGATCACAACTGTACGTGTACAAACTTTGTCATTGCACAAAGAGCGTATTGCCTCACCTTTAGGCCTGGGCGGATAATGCTAGCATTATAAGTAGCATTAATAGTGTGCGATTTGCAACGAGCATTATGCTAGCATTATAACACTACATTTCCACAAAAGTGGCATTATACTCAAATATGAAAGTGTTGGCCACTACAAGTCAAATGTGGGGTGGGAGCAGCTGATGTTTGTACAGTCAGATAGCATTAGTGCATTGGCTATGGCGGGAGGGCAGCCAAACTAAGCCATTTTCCATGCATACTATTGCGGTTTTGCTGGCATTATGGAGCAATAGCAGCATAAAATCAGCATTATGATCATGATTTTCTACCCTTTTCCATGCCATCTACGTAGAACTACGAAACGTGCACAATACTGCCCAAACCAAGCAATGTTTTCCATACTTACTACTGGTGAATTGCTGGCATTACAGAGGAACAGCAGCTTTCGTTGTGAACCCTCTGAGATTCTCTTAATTGTCAGGAACGAACGACCACACGCCACGAGGACAACTATTTTATTCTCAACAGTATATTGACTTCGATCGACTAATCAATGGATAACTAACACTAAAACCACCAGGTAGTTATAGCGTGAAAATGACAGGGTGTATGAGAAAAGCATACACATACAACATACAACACCAGCGCACACAGCCCTCTCCTATGTTCACTGCTTGTCTGCTAAACTCTGAGACAAACTTGAGTCAACCAGCAATAGGTGCCTAAGGCGAGTATTTGGCCATGATCCGTATACTTCTATCGATTTCATTCTCACCAAATACTACCTGTATACTTTCTCTCGCCGTGTAAACTTGAAGCTGTTTGTATTTGTTTTTAGGTGTCTATCCCGTTTAACGATATTTACCCCCGCTCTGCATCATGCCGCACAAATGCTGCTACCCGCGGTCAAGCTTCAGCTTCCCAGTAAAAAGGCAACGCCTGTTGGGAGTTCCCTAGTAAAATAACGAGAGAGCCTTGAAGCTCAGGGCCCTACTATACTAGTACGGTATGCTTTTTTGCCTTGATGACTTAGACAAAAAAAAGAATAGGGATGTTATAAATTCTTATAAATTTCTACTTTTTGTTTTTAGACATACCGGTAACCTGGGATTCGAACCCGCACTATCGCCCTGCATGCATTCCCCAATACACTTCGCATACATACTAATTCTTCCAAGTTGCTTCACGTTATGATCTTGTATTTGAAAGCCCTATCTGAATATGCATTGTGGCCAGCCGTCTTTTGATTGTACGGTACGGTACGGGACAGTTACGGGACAGGTACGGGACAGGTACGGTCGAGGGTAATACGACACCATCTACTGCCTTGATGACGGCAAAAAAAGAATAGGGATGTTATAAATTTTTCAATTCTTCTATTTTTTCACGCATTACCGGGGATTCGAACCCGCACTATCGCCCTACATGCATTCCCCCATACACTTCGCATTCATACTCATTCTTCCAAGTTGCTTCACGTTATGATCTTGCGTTTGAAAGCCCTATTTGAATAGTGCGGCCAGCTGTATGTGGCCAGCTGTGTTTGATGGTACGGTACGATACGGGACAGATACGGGATAGCGCCAGGCGTGACACAAACAGACAAACACACAAACACCAAACGAGAGAGCTTGGAAGCTCAGGGCCCTACGCTATGCTTTTTTGCCTTGATGACCTAGACAAAAAAAGCATAGGGATGTTATAAATTCTTTAAAAAAATCCTTTTTTTAGACATAACCTGGGATTCGAACCCGCACTATCGCGCGCCCTGCATGCATTCCCGATACACTTCGCATTCATACCCATTCTTCCAAGTTGTTTCACATTGTGATCTTGCATTTGAAAGCCCTATTTGAATATGTATTGTGGCCAGCCGTCTTTGATGGCACGGTACGGTAGGGGATAGGTACGGGACAGGTACGATCGAGGGTAATACGACACTCCCGTACCGTACCGTACCATCAAACACAGCTGGCCACAAACAGTGTTTCTGTAGCCGTGGCTGTTTCTACGCTGGAAAGAATCACTGGCCATGGCTAATGCAAAACAAAGGCAGTTCCTATGCTGCTTGATTTTTTTGGGAAAACTTTGTTGAAGCGGTACGATGTGGCCACGAAGAACAAATTTAATAATAAACACAGCTCGCATCTTCCCTGAACCTGTTAGACAGGAACAGAGTCGACGCATCTGTCAACAGTGTCAAGCCAAGTTACCGTATATTCTCCATTATAAGCACAGGTCTCCATTACTAGCACAGTCTCTAATACTAGCACACTGTGAGCACCTTTCGAAACATTATAAGCACAGTCTCTATTATTAGCACGGTCCTGGTGGGAATCAATGCTGTATGCATGATATCTAGCATGTATTTCTTCTTGCTCTGTATAGATGTATTGGTTGAAAAAATATAAGCACGGTCTCCAATATAAGCGCGGTCTCCAATATAAGCACGGGGTAGAGGGGTGTTGAAAAAATAGAAGCACGGCGCTTATAATAGAGAATATACGGTAGTCAATCTCCTGCAGCTTGGAGAGCGCTCTCCACGGAGAGATCCGCTGCCTTCAGGTCGTGCCGAATCGTATTTATCCACCGCAATGGCGGACGGCCACGGTTTTTTTTATGTCGTTTGTGTTGATTGATAGCTCCAGTGCTTGGAACGAGGCGGATTCCGGACCCTTCCGCACCACATGGCCAAACCACTGCAGCCTGCGTCGCCGGCATGTGGCACTAACTGGAGATTGTTTTGCTTCTGTGTTTAAGTTGTTATTGGTGATGCGTTGCGGGTAGCCAAACTGCAGCAGTACGCGTAGCTTCCTCCGTTGCCATTTTGTCCAGTTTGTCGTGATCAAGGCCAAAGCGTAGAAGAAAAAAACTTAAACAGCAGTGAGCATGTTGTCTGAAACAATCCACTGAGAAGGTTGATTTGCAACGTCAAGTCTCCGGACGAAGCCGGACGGGTTCAGATGCACGATTTTCGGAACTGGTCCTAGACTCCTAGCCAGCTTCATGCATGACACTGTTGTCGACCGGCAATTATCCTTGTAATGCCAATTTTGCATGCGAAAATGGCGTTATAATGCTAGCATTATGCCACGTGGAAAAGGGACTATAATGCCAGCCATAATGCTAGCATTACCCGCCCATGCCTAGATACAGTTCCTTTTCACTGTGCTACCCGAAAGAGCGATACGCAATCGCAGCAGCCATTCGTTTTCGTCGAACTCGTTCTTGACACAAATATCCTCGAACAGGTCGAGATCACGCTCCAGTGGCTGCCTTCCGTCGTATGTAGGGACTTGCACTAAAGGCCTACGCCCACCGCTGTGACTGGGAGCCTCCGCTGTACCTGCCACCAACCTCACACGCGCCGCGTCACCCATCACCCTCATACACCCCGGCGATGCGCTCGTTCATCTTCTTGAGCTTTTCGTTAAACTCTGTGCGGCGCGCACCCTCTTGCCGTCTGGCACTGCGCTCTTCAAACTCAACAACAACAACAACACCCATCACCCTCATACACCCCGGCGATGCGCCAACAACAACAACAACAACAACAACAACAACAACAACAACAACAACAACAACAACAACAACAACAACAACAACAACAACAACAACAACAACAACAACAACAACAACAACAACAACAACAACAACAACAACAACAACAACAACAACAACAACAACAACAACAACAACAACAACAACAACAACAACAACAACAACAACAACAACAACAACAACAACAACAACAACAACAACAACAACAACAACAACAACAACAACAACAACAACAACAACAACAACAACAACAACAACAACAACAACAACAACAACAACAACAACAACAACAACAACAACAACAACAACAACAACAACAACAACAACAACAACAACAACAACAACAACAACAACAACAACAACAACAACAACAACAACAACAACAACAACAACAACAACAACAACAACAACAACAACAACAACAACAACAACAACAACAACAACAACAACAACAACAACAACAACAACAACAACAACAACAACAACAACAACAACAACAACAACAACAACAACAACAACAACAACAACAACAACAACAACAACAACAACAACAACAACAACACTGAGCCAAATAAGGGGTCGTCCAGAATTATCGAACTATTTTTCACGAAACGAAATAATTGCGTTATGGGGTGGGAGGGGGTTGACCAATTTCGTTTCAGAAAACTTCGATACATGTACATGGCCATAGGAGCAGTGACACACTTGCGACTTTTGTTGTACTAGTATACTATATTAACTCGTATCCATAAAGTCCTTTTCCTTTCTACATTTTATTTATGGCTCAGCATCCGAGTTTCAAATAATATACATGTACATGCTCAATCTGCGGGCAGCATGCTGTTTCGTTCTTTGTGAACTCATCAGCGCAGCACAGAGGAAATGAGGCCGAACCTGATAGCAATGAAAATAAAAATTTCCAATCAGGCCCGAACGTACCTTGCTAAAGTGCTCAAACTGACAAGTCCGAACCTGATAGCATATATAGTATCCAGTTACAGTGATGGAGAGTTACTCTTAACTCGTATCCATAATTATGTCCTTTTCCTTTCTACATGTATACTATGTCAACAAGGCCACCCAGAATTAATTCGTTGTTTCGGGTCACTTCACTCATCCGTACCAGGGTCGGTCGGTCGGGTTTATTTTTTATTTTATTTTATTTTTTATTTTGGTTACTGCGGTGTGCATACATGATTATGCATATCCAATGGCTTTTGTCCATCAAGCCAGTCGATCAAATCTGACTGTACATTGTTGTAGACGATCCAGCACGCGCAGTCATTGTCCCGTTACTACTGGCATTAGATCCAGGTCCCCTCCAGGACCAGATCTTTGCCTCGCTGGCAAACGAGTCTGACGAGCAGCTCTCACCAAAACCTTTGTCAATGAGCGATGCAGTAGCGGAGCTGAAGCTGTTTCAGGACCGATTGCGAATCGGAGATAATAAAAGACAACCTCGTCACCAAGCGCTGCATCGTGTCATTTGGTTGCTTCTGAGCATGAGGTCGATGTCTAGACTGCTATTAATGACTGCAGCCCGCTACAATAGTATAGGATCGCGTGTGTGTAGTCGACACTAATCGTACATTTGCATGCACCAAATTCACCAAATTCGTTTGGTGAAAAAAAAAGTTCTATATTAACGGACGGTAGGCATATGCGGATAATGCCGGCAGAAAAATTGGCAGACTTCGGTAGGTTTTCTGGTAAGTTTCATGCATGTTTGGTATGTGGATAAAGAAATGGAGCAGAATTCGAGGAATTGCCCGCCATAAGGTTTGTATGGTTCTGCCAATTTCACTGCTTCTCGAGTATTATCCGCACACCCCTAACGGACGGCCACTAACATCGTGAGTAGGCAGCCTACCCATTAATTTCATAATTATGGCATTCAATTGACCGTAACTTGGTGATTCTCAATGGATTTGAGTGAAATTTTGACCACACACTCCTGCCACTATGCTGGCCCTCAGGACATGAGTTACAAGTTCTTGCGCCTCACTGACAGGCTTTCCAGGCCGGAAAAACTCAAATTTCCGGCATAGTGCCACGGTGTGCGAGCCACCCAGGAGCCAAACAAATGCATTTACATTTTTTCACATTTTCATGCCCATTATGTCCGTGCGCGGGATCCAAACCTAAAACAAGTCCAGAAGCAGCCATGGGTGGTGGGGTAGGGCCCCTCAACGTGGCCCTGGAATCTGTCACAACGGCAGGAGTGGGCATTCTGTCACAGAACTCTCACAGACCCAAGTCAATTTTTGATTTTTTTAGGTTTAGCACGTGCTACGAGGTCGTACCTTTGATACAACATCCAGTGCTGGGACGTCCACAGCAAGCCATTTCCACAGCGCTGCACACCAAATCCAGGAGACCCTCACAAATCGGCAAAGACTGCCACTCACGTTCCATTACTGCCTAGTACTGAATCCTACCTGGCTTCTTGACACGACTCAAACTTGCCAAAGTTACTAAATCAACGTCAACTACAATAATCAAGCAACATATCTGCAACGTCACGAGGGTGCTGGCAAAAGTCCTGCAGCCCAATACGTGGCTCAAAAACGTGATTTTTTGGACTTGGAGCAAAATTCTGCACACTTTCGCGTGTTTCCATGATACGACAAGTTGCGCACGGTCTGCTCACATTCAAGTACAGTGCTGCCAACAAAATGACAGCGTGCAACAAAAAAATCTTTCCTTGCAAGGGCACATTTTAGGCCATAACTCTTGAACGGCTGGTCAGATCGGGACACAATTTTGAGAGAATTTGCAGCTATTCATGCTCTTTCAACTGACGTTGCACACAATATGAATTTACAAATTCGATTTTTCAGCGAATTTTTGGGTAGTCTGCCACCTTAAAATCCACTCAGCCGGTATTCGTTGTGAAGCGGCTTCTTGCCGAGTTGTAACTACATACTCCGTACGCTAATATACGGGGTTACGCTAACGTAAAGGGATACGCTAACGTACGGGGATAAGCTAAAAATATACGCTATAGGCTATACGCTATGAAAGTCACCAGCGTGCCAACGCTACACGTGCATATAAACACACGCACAAAAATTGACGCCATCTCATTCTTTCAGGTCTTATCACCCGTTCGCTTCGTTTTCTCCCCTATTCTTCACTCTGGGCGAATGCAGCAACTAATACTTGCACCTGCGGCTCCGTTCGCGCACCTTGCAATGCAAGGTACTTCGAAGTAAGTGATGGACATTGTACATGTACAGTATGTATGCAGCGGTGACTAGAACTTAGCGGGTGTTCATCACACTTGACTTTTAGAGTTTCGTTTTCTGAAGAGGTGGCTTATTCACTACGAGTTACGGAATCACCCCCCCCCCCCCTCCCTCCGGTACAACTGATACAGCAACGCTGTGCAACTGTTAAACCCGTGCACGCACCGTGGCACACTCGCACCCCCCCCCCCCTCACACACATACACATTCGCAGATGACCTTCACCTATGACGCCCATCACTAGGGGCGATGATAGCGATGGCGGAAGACATAGGAACTTGTGCTGGAGTTGCACCATTCAACAGCTTGCAAGGCTGAGGAATTCACTGCCACAATTCAGCGTGGTCTGCGCCACAAAGCTATTGAAGTAACTCAGGTTGACTTGTGGTGCAGTTCGAAAAGTCGGCGGGCGCCTAGCGTGCGTGTCGGTGCAGATACTGCAGTAGGCCTTGACGGATTATGCTAATATTTTCGTGAAATTATGCTTTTCGCATTGCTGAAAAATGGCAGAATTATGCTATTTTTATGCTAAAAGTTTTCATAATATGCCGCATAATGCTCACATATGCTGCTAATGTATATGATGGTTCTGTGCAAAATAACAGGGGATTTTTGTAGAGGGCGTTGTACTGTAGTAGCAAAAGTTCAACAGGGTCAACGCACCGTCCGACCTACAAGTAGCTACGACCCTCACTGATTGTAGTGGACTGGTCATGTTATCAAGGGAGTCGTAAACCTACGACTTCCTGGTGCATCTACTTGTACTTGCACTTGTAAAACATGTACAACTGTATAGAATTTGATGCGAACAGGCGGATTATTCTACTTTATGCGATTCGTACATGTACATGTATGTTGTATGCAATTTGCCTCGAATTATGCGATTACTCGATTTTGGTGGGGAATTATGCGAAAAATTATGCTAGGATAATCCGTCAAGGCCTATACTGCAGGCTAGGCTGGTAAGCCATGGTTGGCTATAAAAACCCTGCAATCGCCACGCAAAGTGGTCATTGGCTACCCCAGCCATGTATTGCTTGGGTGCCGGTGCGGAGTTCGAAGTGCGAGTGCGCACCGTACATGTGCATATTTTTTGGAAAAACCAGGACATTGGAGTCACCTGGACCGGACAGAAATGTGACGTTTCTGGGAGTTTGCTTGAAATCCCCGGGATCACGGGAGCATTGTTGTTTTTCCGGGATTTTCCCTACGAACGGGAGGGTTGGCATGTATGCTGGGTGACTTGGACAACAGTACGGTATTGACCATACCACTTTTTTCTCAGGCACCCCGTGAATCAAAAAAATACACTAATCTGTGCTCCAAATTTCCCACAGTTTCGCCTCGGCAACCCGAACCCCGCTAGTAAATTTTACTTACTTATCGTAACATATGAAACTACTTTCCGACGCCATTGTATAGTGCCAGTGGGTCTGAGACATATCTCCTCAATCCCACCGTTCGGCGCTGCATCAACCTCTGGATTTACGAAATCTTACCTGCAGTCGTGGGTTCCGTCGGGAACGGACTCGATCATTTTCTGTACTTTGGCTTATACTCTGACCATTAGGGTTGCTCCCCAGGCTGGAACTTGTGCTCTTCCGCCATCCGCCGACTTGACACCTTTTCACGTGGTCGGAAGAGCGTGAGCTCCAGTGGGGAGCAAACCCATTCCTAAGAAATCATCGCCGAAGTCACAACCCCTATTTTATACTGACCAGGTGAAAAATATGTATGTGCACAGTTTGCAGCGATAATGAGCATACAGTTGCGTTCACTGAAATCCGACCCACAGTGCAAAGCTGGCGCACTGGACCAGTTCCGATTACATCAATGTATTTGTAAACGTGTACGTCCAGCCACTTCCAGGGCATCGGGGGTCGTGCAAGTTGAGTGCGCCAAGTGTCCACTTTGGGTCGTATTTCATCAAGCTCAACTGTAGTAAGATGCACAGTGTAAAAGGGACACATGTTTCACCTACTGTTAATTTAAC
>NC_088655.1:12072421-12079921 GCF_964019385.1 Sycon ciliatum
TTCGCCTCGGCAATCCCTCCACGTTCATCACACCAGCAAACACCACCCTTCGACCAAGTGCGTGGAATGCGACTTATTCATGTTCGACGACAGGTACATCATTAACAAGCATGTGACGCACCTGTGCCCAGCACTTGGACGTGGTCGGCCGATGGTGATCGAGTGCACGGCATGCGGCGGCTTCTTCAACGGGTACGGCGCGCTTCATAATCACCTCAGCGGCGGAGTGGACGACGGCACCTACAACTGTCTAGCTAATGGAGCACGCCAAATTTTACGTGTGTCGTCAGCCGCAGTGCGACTTCACGGCCTCTCACAATGAGGATTTCGCCAACCATATCCAAGACCAACACCAGCACCACCAGGTCAACCAGGCGTGACGTGAAGACTTACCCGCTGCCCGAAATGCGGTTGCTAACTAACTTACAGGTCCGACATGCCAACAGTCCAGTATTGTTCTAGTCACAATGGTATTGTGCTGGCCGACATGCCAGCCGTCTACTATTGTGCTACTGCTAGCGACCGGTACGGTGGTCTAGTGACCAGTGGTCTAGTTTTGTGCTACTGCTAACGACCCGTGGTCTAGTTTTGTGCTACTGCTAACGACCGGTGGTCTAGTTTTGTGCTCCTGCTAGCGACCGGTGGTCTAGTGACCAGTGGTCTAGTTTTGTGCTACTGCTAACGACCCGTGGTCTAGCGACCATTGGTCTAGTATTGCGCTAGCGATCGTGGTCTAGTCACGGTAGGGCTACTTGCTGCTGCATCATCGCATGCCATCAATGTGCTGCATGCGTAGTATTGTCATAAAAATTACGCGGTATTGTATAGTTGTATAGTTTCATAGTCTGGTCTCCAGTATAATAGTCTTGTGTATCTGTATTAATTTTATAATAGTCATATCAGTCCTGTTGAAGTGGCCAGGATTCTTATGTATTAGCCCTGTTTGAGCTGTAATAGGACAAATATCAGTCCTGTTGCAGTAGTCGGGCTTTTGTATCAGCTCCATTGAGGCAGGATCGTACATGTACCAGCCCTAGTCACGTGTGTCTAGTAATTCTCAAGCTCAAGTCTACTGTTTACTCAAACTTTACTGTTCTCCTTCGTTCGCTCTCTCCTCTCTCCTCTCTCCCCCCCCCCCCCTCTCTCTCCCTGAACGTTGCTACATGTATATTTATAATGTAGCTTTCTCTTCCAAATCTAGCCTGGTCTTGATTGTGTGTGTGCATGTGTGTATTAGGATGAGTGCAATGCTATCCGGTCCTATTTTCTACCCAGGGTGTGCTTCACACTGATTGGGGCAGTGTCCCGTACTTCTTGTATGAGTAGGCTAACAGTAACACATGATTGTGACATAGAAGTTTGCAGCACATTGCACCGAAACGAGCACGGGACGAATCCCAACAGGAGCAGCCAATGAATGACCAAGACATTAGTGTCCACTCGTATAAACGAGGCTCTTTGCAGAGCTCTTACGAGTCCTCGAACCAAGATAACGGACGAGCACTACCCTCGCCTTGTGAGTTCGGTAGGTCTTTCATGCCACACATGACTAACCAATGGGTGAAAGAGATCGAATAACATCTGTGCATATCTCAGAAGTGACCTTACACAAGACCTTATGGCTTATACTGTGTATAGCCAGACAAATTCGGTGGAAATATATTTTCGGTAATAACAGGACTTTTTCACTTTTTCACCTAAAACAAAATGTAACCTAAAATTCAACCGTGCCATGTCACAAAGTGTACAAAATGCATTTTTGGATGTGGAAAACTGGTTTACCGAAATTTTCGCATTACTGAACCGTTGATTTAGGGAAATACCGAAGTAATTACACCAAAAATTCTCGGTTCATCACCGAAAATTCCCGGTTTACCACCGAAAATTCCCCTTTTCACAGTACAGTCGTCCCTCTCTAATCCGGCACTTGTTTATCCAGCACCCTTGCAAACCAGCACACTTTCTGGCGAAACGTATTTTTCACCTCATTTTCTACGCTTTAATCCGGCACTTGAATTCCGCCTCCAGCAGCAATTTTCTGCAACAAATCACTCAAACTGTACAAAATTCAATTTTCTAATCCAGCAGTTGTACATCGCATACCGTAAGGGAGCATTGTAACATACACAACACATACATACATACATACATACACAACACATACACAACACATATTACATACACATACACTTGGGAATATTCCCAAGTGTATGTTATAGACATGCATTCCACAAAGTACTTGGATTGACACAGAAAATCCCTACGTTTTGCCGTACGACACAAACATGTATGTTAACATAGGCGGGCCGGGTTGAGGGCAGGATTTGATAATCCAGCCCCTTGTTTATCCAGCAGAAAATGCCGTTGCAAAAGGTGCCGGATTAGAGAGGAACGACTGTAACACATGAAGTTATCACTGGTTTTACCGTCCTATTAAACACTGCTATTTTTACAAGTTTTAAACCAATATTAATTACCGTATTTCCCCGATTATAAGTCGCACTCGACTATAAGTTGCACCCCCAGTTTCACGTTTCAGCAATATTGTTTCGACATGATCACTTCAGTAGTAAGTCATGCTCGATTGTAAGTCGCACCCCCTTTCTCACCCTTGAATCTTTGTGTAAAAAGGTGCAACTTGTATTCGGGGAAATACGGAATGCATACGGGTGGAAAAGCAAGAGAGAAACAGTGGGTCACAAGTTATTACTAACCGCCCACTGAGCCTAATAATGCCGTAAATTCTCTTTAAAATTCACTCAGCCCGTATTCGTTGTGAAGCGGCTTCTTGCCGAGTTATTCAGCTGAAGTAGTGAGTGAGGTTTCGTGGCCAGTTGTGGGAATATTGAAGTAGCAAACGGTACAGTACTGGATAACAACAGTGAACTGCACAGTGAACTGCACAGTGAACTGCACAGTAAATGAACACTGAAGAGGTGGGATCATCATAGGAACTTGAATTCCGTCTCAAGATGAGGGATTGGGGGGTAAAATAGGTAAAACAGCCGGAGTGACAGGTAAGAACTCCCGCAGACTACGTCGTAGACTACAGTCAATCCTCGTTAGGAAGAACACTGAAAAGGAGGTTACTTTGAAAAGATCGCTTTAGAAGAACAAGAATTGATTACTCTATTGGATAAATCAGTGTGTTGTCGCTGGGAGAACTCCCGGTATTGTGAACAAAAAGTTCAAGTCGATCCCTTGGTGTTCGTCCTAAAGAGGTTCGGCGGTAGATTTACACCAGTGGCACTGGACGCCACGCGTCGGTATGTCAAACTCTCGGCCATAACAGACGTCATGCAGTGCTGGGTCTGCTGGGCCTGGTATACCAGTACTCAGGAGGTGTAGACTCTATGGAGTATGGGTGTGAGTGTGAGTCAACTACAGAATCTTCACGATACTAATTATCGCACTCCGCGAACCGCCAACCGGCTTCCCTTTCACACGTGCAAATGACTATGTAAAGGAGTACAAGATTTGATGCGCTGTATAACCGGCTTCGTCGTCGACTAGTTTTCAACTCAAGAACGGACACCGTCAAACAGAGAGGTCTGTTCCGCTTCCCAAACCGTCTTGTCCTCCGGCAGCAACAGAAAACAGCAGCAGCCCAGCGCAAGGCCAAGAGGCAAGAGCATTGTCATGGGTACACAACATTTTCGTCCGCACTGCTCTCCGTCAGACCCTAGCCTTGTGCCCCTCATTCGGCATCGACCAGGCCGGAAAGGACGCGTCCGACGCAGTCTACGTACCTATCGCTCGCCGCGCATCCAAACACTGGGCGAATGCAGCAACTAATACTTGCACCTGCGGCTCCGTTCGCGCCCCTTGCAATGCAAGGTAAGTGATGGACATTGTACATGTACAGTATGTATGCAGCGGTGACTAGAACTTAGCGGGTGTTCTTCGTTTTCTGAAGAGGTGGCTTATTTGTATTCGATATTTCTGAAGACTGTATTATTGTACCACAAGGAGCGTAACGATTCCACAAAAGGCGATCGTTCAAACCAGGTAACAGCAAAGAGCAAACTAAACTCAAAACCAAAACCAAAACAACAACTGCACCAGCAAGCTCTTTCCTTGCACTAACTACAAATACATCAAAAACCAAGCAGCCAAATGCAAATCCGCACGCATGTTTGCCGGAACTGAACCTCCGTAGCGCAGCTGATCATCGCGGCTGCACGGGAAGACCTTCCCGCCACAGTAGGGCAAAGAACTATGCATGAAACTAGCAATGAATGCATGCAGCACACCAGCAAGCTGTCCCTACGCAGACGTCTAGTCTAGCGTGAGCAAGGATGAAATTGAATAGCATGAGAAACATGATAAGACACATTGACTCCTAGGATGCATGCAATGTGTACAACATTATTCACTACGAGTTACGGAATCACCTGGTAACAGAGGCCACACTTCGAAGGTCCCTTGAGCGGTCGTCTTACACAGGTTTCACTGTATGCATACAGTCAACTTGGCTAATAACGACTGCGGATATAACGACAATTCGCGAATAACGACAGAATTTCCATGCCCAGAGCAAAGTCACTGTAATACATAAAATGAGACTTCGGGTATAACGACACTTTGCGAATAACGACACCGTGTTGATGCCCCGTAGAGTGTCGTTATAAGCGAAGTTGACTGTATGCGCCGATGACCTTCACCTTTGACGCCCATCACTGGGGGCGATGATAGCGATAGCGGAAGCCATAGCAACTTGTGCTGGAGTTGCACCATTCAACAGCTTGCAAGGCAGAAGAATTCACTGCCACAATTCAGCATGGTCTACGCCACAAAGCTATCGAAGTGACGTGACTTGCAGTGCAGTTCGAAAAGTCGGCGAGCGCCTAGCGTGCCTGTCGGTGCAGATCAGCCCTTTCCCAAAGATGCTCGCCACTTTTTTCGCAACTTCTCGTTGTTTAGGAAGAAATCGCAACCTTCGCAACTTTCTTCATTTTTTTCTGTTTCTGGCTAGTACCAGTTCTATCGCACTTATCAATCATCCTTATTGGCGTCACGCCATCGTGGAATAAAGGAATAAAGACTATAATTTTAAAGATAAAGATTTTCTAATAGCTATGAAAAGTATGAATGCCGCAGACATCACCACGCAACATGACAATTTGTTCAAGGTTTGGTTTTGTGTGTTTCCAAAATCGATTTTCACGTTCCGAATGACACACAAAACCAAACCTTGAACAAATTGTCATGTTGCGTGGTGATGTCTGCGGCATTCATACTTTTCATAGCTATTATTAAACTTTTATCTCCACGTAGATTATTTGTATAAAGATTTTCGCGAACTATTTCGCAACTTTTCCGCAACCTTAGCGCATGGGGTCAAAAGGTCAAGTTACACACTCACCGACTACATGTCGGACAAATGCCAACTCGTACTCGCTCATTTCTCGCCTGCCTTCAGACTGATTTCAGAGAAACAATAGATCAACGGTAGTTGTGGTAATGTGCACTGAAGTAATAGTTCCCTTTTCCTTGCACTGGAATGATGTACAATCATATACATGTACATGTAGGATACATGCAACAGGCTACTGGCACTGTGTAAAGTGGTGGTTCGCAGCAGGAAGGGGTGTAGACCTACGAGTTTGCTGTCGATGCACTTCTGCTATTTCTGCTCCCTTTTTCGTAGGTTTTGCACAAGAACTCTACAATTCTGTGCCCAGCACTTGGACGTAGTCGGCCGATGGTGATCGAGTGCACGGCATGAGGCGGCTGCTTCAATGGGTACGGCGCACTTCAGAATCACGTCAGCGGCGGAGTGGACGACGGAATCTACAACTGTCCGATGGAGCACGCCAAATTCTATGTTTGTCGTCAGCCGCAGTGCAATTTCACGGCCTCTCACTATGAGGACTTTATTAATATTATTATTATATATATTAACCAGCACGTGACGCATCTGTGCCCAGCACTTGGACGTAGTCGGCCGATGGTGATCGAGTGCACGGCATGCGGCGGCTGCTTCACCGGGTACGACGCGCTTCACAATCACCTCAGCGGCGGAGTGGACGACGGCACCTACAACTGTCCGATGGAGCACGCCAAGTTCTATGTGTGTCGTCAGCCGCAGTGTAATTTCACGGCCTCTTACAATGAGGACTTTTCCAACCATAAACACCACCAGCACCACCAGGTCAACCAGGTGTGACGTGAAGACTGGGCAATGTTGTCGCTAACTTGCAGGTCATTTGTTAATCCAGCTTGCCGCGTAGCCAATCGCCTCTGTCCACGCACATGCACAGCCAGTCTGGGTGCAAGACCCGTGCGTGCATAGCAAGGCGCTAGGCCTATGTTGCCTTGCATTTGCTGCCTTCCTACGTGCCAGTTCGACGACAGGTACATAAACCAGCACGTGACGCATCTGTGCCCAGCACTTGGACGTAGTCGGCCGATGGTGATCGAGTGCACTGCATGCGGCGGCTGCTTCAACGGGTGCGACGCGCTTCACAATCACCTCAGCGGCGGAGTGGACGACGGCACCTACAACTGTCCGATGGAGCACGCCAAGTTCTATGTGTGTCGTCAGCCGCAGTGTACTTTCACGGCCTCTCACAATGAGGACTTCGCCAACCATAAACACCACCAGCACCACTAGGTCAACCAGGTGTGACGTGAAGACTGGGCAATGCGGTCGCTAACTTGCAGGTCGTTTATTAATCCAGCTTGCCGCGTAGCCAATCGCCTCTGTACAAGCACATGCACAGCCAGTCTCGGTGCAATACCCGTGCGTGCATAGCAAGGCGCTAGGCCTATGTTGCCTTGCATTTGCTGCCTTCCTACGTGCCAGTAACACCAATTTTAGACTGTACAAATGTGTTCTAATGCTCACACGTACACGGTGTCCTAATATGGACTCTGAGTTCTTGTTGCAGACTACAGACAGACTGCTACCTTGAACTTGCTTGAACAGCGATACACATCCTGGTATGGCATGTGCAACGAAAGCTTTGCCAACTGTGCAGTGTACAATGTACATGTACTGCGCAGATCTACGCCGTGATACAAGTCTTCTAAAAAGTAAAATACCTTAGCATACCTGTCCCAATTTTGTAAAACCTGGCCGAACTTTTATTTCCCTGTTCTTTCGTTCTTGGACTTTTCTGGCCTCAAAAATGCCAAGGAGTAATTGCACGGGTCCCACAATGCAGGATGTACTCTTGGTTTCACGATACCTAACTATGTGTGGGAGACACGAACAAGTTAGGGTGCCAGTTTCCAATGAAAGGACTGTACCGTGCCTGTCGGTGCAGATCCTGCAGGTTGGTAAGGTTTTGAAAGTGCCGTGCGGAGTTCGAAGTGCGAGTGCGCACTGACACGTAGTCGGCCAATGGTGATCGAGTGCACGGCATGCGGCGGCTGCTTCAACGGGTACGACGCGCTTCACAATCACCTCAGCGGCGGAGTGGACGACGGCACATGTGCATATTTGTGAAAAAACCAGGACATTGGAGTGAACTGGACCGGACAGAAATGTGACGT
>NC_088655.1:12082421-12089921 GCF_964019385.1 Sycon ciliatum
CTCCAGCAGCAATTTTCTGCAACAAATCACTCAAACTGTACAAAATTCAATTTTCTAATCCAGCAGTTGTACATCGCATACCGTAAGGGAGCATTGTAACATACACAACACATACATACATACATACATACACAACACATACACAACACATATTACATACACATACACTTGGGAATATTCCCAAGTGTATGTTATAGACATGCATTCCACAAAGTACTTGGATTGACACAGAAAATCCCTACGTTTTGCCGTACGACACAAATATGTATGTTAACATAGGCGGGCCGGGTTGAGGGCAGGATTTGATAATCCAGCCCCTTGTTTATCCAGCAGAAAATGCCGTTGCAAAAGGTGCCGGATTAGAGAGGGACGACTGTAACACATGTAGTTATCACTGGTTTTACCGTCCTATTAAACACTGCTATTTTTACAAGTTTTAAACCAATATTAATTACCGTATTTCCCCGATTATAAGTCGCACTCGACTATAAGTTGCACCCCCAGTTTCACGTTTCAGCAATATTGTTTCGACATGATCACTTCAGTAGTAAGTCGTGCTCGATTGTAAGTCGCACCCCCTTTCTCACCCTTGAATCTTTGTGTAAAAAGGTGCAACTTGTATTCGGGGAAATACGGAATGCATACGGGTGGAAAAGCAAGAGAGAAACAGTGGGTCACAAGTTATTACTAACCGCCCACTGAGCCTAATAATGCCGTAAATTCTCTTTAAAATTCACTCAGCCGGTATTCGTTGTGAAGCGGCTTCTTGCCGAGTTATTCAGCTGAAGTAGTGAGTGAGGTTTCGTGGCCAGTTGTGGGAATATTGAAGTAGCACACAGTACAGTACTGGATAACAACTGCACAGTGAACTGCACAGTGAACTGCACAGTGAACTGCACAGTGAACTGCACAGTGAACTGCACAGTGAACTGCACAGTGAACTGCACAGTGAACTGCACAGTGAACTGCACAGTGAACTGCACAGTGAACTGCACAGTGAACTGCACAGTGAACTGCACAGTGAACTGCACAGTGAACTGCACAGTGAACTGCACAGTGAACTGCACAGTGAACTGCACAGTGAACTGCACAGTGAACTGCACAGTGAACTGCACAGTGAACTGCACAGTGAACTGCACAGTGAACTGCACAGTGAACTGCACAGTGAACTGCACAGTGAACTGCACAGTGAACTGCACAGTGAACTGCACAGTGAACTGCACAGTGAACTGCACAGTAAATGAACACTGAAGAGGTGGGATCATCGGAACTTGAATTCCGTCTCAAGATGAGGGATTGGGGGGTAAAATAGGTAAAACAGCCGGAGTGACAGGTAAGAACTCCCGCAACCCCCCCCCCCCACCCCCCACATACACATATGTGCACATACACACACGCACAAAAATTGAGACCAACTCATTCTTTCAGGTCTTATCACCCGTTTGTTCAATTTTCTCCGCCATTCTTCACTCTGTGGCTGTTAGTATAATATTCGGCAGCCCTCGGTGCCTGGTTGATAATGATGTAAAGTTAACTGATTACAAACATAAAATATACCAGTACACTCTTCTCATGATAGACCCGGCCAGGGCCAGATCCAGGGCTGTGGGAGGGGTGCTGAAAACACGACGGCAAAATTTCTTTTAACAGATTGATCATAGTTACACCGTGACATACCATTGTGGCAAACCCTGAGGGGTGTGTGAGCATCTATTGTACCCCCCCCCCCCTGGATCTGCCCCTGCCCGTTCACCGGCTCACATTGCCGGCATTTCCATAATGCCCTGCGAGTCCGACGCCCACTCCGTGCCGGTCCTGTGCCGAACGATACTGAACAGGTGACGGTCCACCCTCGTCTCGCCGGTGGCAAAATTATAGAAAAAACGCTTTCTCTGAACGGTGTACGAGAATGGAATTGTTGCTATGACACCGATGAGAAAGAGCAGCACCAGTACGCCGATGGCGATCAGGAGCGGGATGTAACCGTCGACGACGATCTCGTCCGCCGCCTGTACTCGCACCCTGCCGTCGTTGCTACTGCTGCTGTCTAATTGGCTGGTCGTGGACAAGCCCGTCGTTGTCGAGACGATGACCCGAGCGGTGCTGCTGACCAAATTCTCTGCAAGAACACACACACAGGACGTCACGTCAGAACACAATGGAGACGCGTGTGTTACTGACAAGTTCGCAAATCAGACCCGCTTGAAAATCGTACCACTAATACACTATGCTGTGTTCGACAAGTGGTTGGAATTCTGAGGTAAGTACGCTGGGATGAGGAATGCACTGTTTTGTTTTTACAAGATGGCCACAAACCATCGTGGCGCAAATGCCGCGCCTAAAAAGCACAGGGAGGCACATAGCGATGGCAGTCGAAGCAGTGGAGGCGGGGCACGAGCAGCTAAACTGACCAAAGGGCTCGGTATCAACACTCACTGTGCGCGCCGAACAGAAAAATACTAAGTGAAAACAAAATAAACAGGAGCATTGCAGAGAAAAACTAGAGTTTAACGCCCAAAACACAGGCGTGCCCCCCAAAATTAGTTTGAGTTACCTTTGAAAATTATCATGTTCAACTGCCTTCGTAATTGTCATACTCGTCTAACCGATGTCACTCTCAACTTGCGAGTAATCAGCTTATCTCTTCCGTAGCTCCACCTCTCCTTCCATCATGACCGAACATCAACTATACTTCAATTTCTCTAAATATCCATAGCCTGCACACTCATAGCTGCTAAAAAATGATGTATTGGGTTTTGGTGTCGTCTACAGTGTCGTCTACAGTCAAACCTCGTTAGGAAGAACACTGAAAAGTGTACTTTGAAAAGATCGCTTTAGAAGAAAAAAAATTGATTACTCTATTGGATAAATCAGTGTGTTGTCGCTGGGAGAACTCCCGGTCTTGTGAACAAAAAGTTCAAGTCGATCCCTTGGTGTTCGTCCTAAAGAGCTTCGGCGGTAGATTCACTGGACGCCACGCGTCGGTATGTCAAACTCTCGGCCATAACAGACGTCATGCAGCGCTGGGTCTGCTGGGCCTGGTATACCAGTACTCAGGAGGTGTAGACTCTATGGAGTATGGGTGTGAGTGTGAGTCAACTACAGAATCTTCACGATACAGTCGTCCCTCTCTAATCCGGCACTTTATAATCCAGCACCCTCGATAAACCAGCACAATTTTCAGTAGCCAAAATGTCCTCTTCATGCACATTGCAGCAGTAAATCAGATTTGTTAATCCAGCACCCTCCCTAATCCAGCAGATTTTCGTGGCACAAATGGAGGGACCACTGTACTAATTATCGCACTCCGCGAACCGCCAACCGGCTTCCCTTTCACACGTGCAAATGACTATGACTGATTGTAAAGGAGTACAAGATTTGATGCGCTGTATAACCGGCTTCGTCGTCGACTAGTTTTCAACTCAAGAACGGACACCGTCAAACAGAGAGGTCTGTTCCGCTTCCCAAACCGTCTTGTCCTCCGGCAGCAACAGCAAACAGCAGCAGCCCAGCGCAAGGCCAAGAGGCAAGAGCATTGTCATGGGTACACAACATTTTCGTCCGCACTGCTCTCCGTCAGACCCTAGCCTTGTGCCCCTCATTCGGCATCGACCAGGCCGGAAAGGACGCGCGCAGTCTACCTATCGCTCACCGCGCATCCAAACACTGGGCGAATGCAGCAACTAATACTTGCACCTGCGGCTCCGTTCGCGCTCCTTGCAATGCAAGGTAAGTGATGGACATTGTGCATGTACAGTATGTATGCAGCGGTGACTAGAACTTAGCGGGTGTTCAGCACACTTGACTTCTAGAGTTTCGTTTTCTGAAGAGGTGGCTTATTTGTATTCGATATTTCTGAAGACTGTATTATTGTACCACAAGGAGCGTAACGATTCCACAAAAGGCGATCGTTCAAACCAGGTAACAACAAAGAGCTAACTAAACTCAAAACCAAAACCAAAACAACAACTGCACCAGCAAGCTCTTTCCTTGCACTAACTACAAATACATCAAAAACCAAGCAGCAAAATGCAAATCCGCACGCATGTTTGCCGGAACTGAACCTCCGTAGCGCAGCTGATCATCTTCCCGCCACAGTGTCAGTAGGGCAAAGAACTATGCATGGAACTAGCAATGAATGTATGCAGCACACCAGCAAGCTGTCCCTACGCAGACGTCTAGTCTAGCGTGAGCAAGGATGAAATTGAATAGCATGAGAAACATGATAAGACACATTGACTCCTAGGATGCATGCAATGTGTACAACATTATTCACTACGAGTTACGGAATCACCTGGTTACAGAGACCACACTTCGAAGGTCCCTTGAGCGGTCGTCTTACACAGGTTTCACTGTATGCATACAGTCAGTCAGCTTGGCTAATAACGACTGCGGATATAACGACAATTCGCGAATAACGACAGAATTTCCATGCCCAGAGCAAAGTCACTGTAATACATAAAATGAGACTTCGGGTATAACGACACTTTGCGAATAACGACACCGTGTTGATGCCCCGTAGAGTGTCGTTATAAGCGAAGTTGACTGTATGCGCCGATGACCTTCACCTTCGACGCCCATCACTGGGGGCGATGATAGCGATAGCGGAAGCCATAGCAACTTGTGCTGGAGTTGCACCATTCAACAGCTTGCAAGGCAGAAGAATTCACTGCCACAATTCAGCATGGTCTACGCCACAAAGCTATAGAAGTGACTTGACTTGCAGTGCAGTTCGAAAAGTCGGCGAGCGCCTAGCGTGCCTGTCGGTGCAGATCAGCCCTTTCCCAAAGATGCTCGCCACTTTTTTTCGCAACTTCTCGTTGTTTAGGAAGAAATCGCAACCTTCGCAACTTTCTTCATTTTTTTTCTGTTTCTGGCTAGTACCAGTTCTATCGCACTTATCAATCATCCTTATTGGCGTCACGCCATCGTGGAATAAAGGAATAAAGACTATAATTTTAAAGATAAAGATTTTCGCGAACTATTTCGCGACTTTTCCGCAACCTTAGCGCACGGGGTCAAAAGGTCAAGTTACACACTCACCGACTACATGTCGGACAAATGCCAACTCGTACTCGCTCATTTCTCGCCTGCCTTCAGACTGATTTCAGAGAAACAATAGATCAACGGTAGTTGTGATAATGTGCACTGAAGTAATAGTTCCCTTTTCCTTGCACTGGAATGATGTACATATACATGTACATGTAGGATACATGCAACAGGCTACTGGCACTGTGTAAAGTGGTGGTTCGCAGCAGGAAGGGGTGTAGATCTATGAGTTTGCTGTCGATGCACTTCTGCTATTTCTGCTCCCTTTTTCGTAGGTTTTGCACAAGAACTCTACGATTCTGTGCCCAGCACTTGGACGTAGTCGGCCGATGGTGATCGAGTGCACGGCATAAGGCGGCTGCTTCAATGGGTACGGCGCACTTCAGAATCACGTCAGCGGCGGAGTGGACGACGGCACCTACAGCTGTCCGATGTAGCACGCCAAATTCTATGTTTGTCGTCAGCCGCAGTGCAATTTCACGGCCTCTCACAATGAGAACTTTACAATTATTAATATTATTATATAATATTAACCAGCACGTGACGCATCTGTGCCCAGCACTTGGACGTAGTCGGCCGATGGTGATCGAGTGCAAGGCATGCGACCTCTTTATGTACAGTACCAGGTACATTAACCAGCACGTGACGCATCTGTGCCCAGCACTTGGACGTAGTCGGCCGATGGTGATCCGAGTGCACGGCATGCGACCTCTTCATGTACAGTGCTAGGTACATTAACCAGCACGTGACGCATCTGTGCCCAGCACTTGGACGTAGTCGGTCGATGGTGATCGAGTGCAAGGCATGCGACCTCTTTATGTACAGTACCAGGTACATTAACCAGCACGTGACGCATCTGTGCCCAGCACTTGGACGTAGTCGGCCGATGGAGATCGAGTAGACGGCATGCGGCGGCTGCTTCAACGGGTACGACGC
Source organism: Sycon ciliatum (assembly GCF_964019385.1). Lineage (NCBI taxonomy): Eukaryota > Metazoa > Porifera > Calcarea > Leucosolenida > Sycettidae > Sycon > Sycon ciliatum. The sequence goes on from NC_088655.1 coordinate 12,088,407, forward strand.
GCTTCACAATCACCTCAGCGGCAGAGTGGATGACGGCACCTACAACTGTCCGATGGAGCACGCCAAGTTCTATGTGTGTCGTCGGCCGCAGTGTAATTTCACGACCTCTTACAATGAGGACTTTTTCAACCATAAACACCACCAGCACCACCAGGTCAACCAGGTGTGACGTGAAGACTGGGCAATGTTGTCGCTAACTTGCAGGTCATTTGTTAATCCAGCTTGCCGCTTAGCCAATCGCCTCTGTCCACGCACATGCACAGCCAGTCTGGGTGCAATACCCGTGCGTGCATAGCAAGGCGCTAGGCCTATGTTGCCTTGCATTTGCTGCCTTCCTACGTGCCAGTTCGACGACAGGTACATTAACCAGCACGTGACGCATCTGTGCCCAGCACTTGGACGTAGTCGGCCGATGGTGATCGAGTGCACTGCATGCGGAGGCTGCTTCAACGGGTACGACGCGCTTCACAATCACCTCAGCTGCGGGGTGGACGACGGCACCTACAACTGTCCGATGGAGCACGCCAAGTTCTATGTGTGTCGTCAGCCGCAGTGTAATTTCACGGCCTCTCACAATGAGGACTTTTCCAACCATAAACACCACCAGCACCACTAGGTCAACCAGGTGTGACGTGAAGACTGGGCAATGCGGTCGCTAACTTGCAGGTCGTTTATTAATCCAGCTTGCCGCGTAGCCAATCGCCTCTGTCCAAGCACATGCACAGCCAGTCTCGGTGCAATACCCGTGCGTGCATAGCAAGGCGCTAGGCCTATGTTGCCTTGCATTTGCTGCCTTCCTACGTGCCAGTAACGCCACTTTTAGACTGTACAAATGTGTTCTAATGCTCACACGTACACGGTGTCCTAATATGGACTCTGAGTTCTTGTTGCAGACTACAGACAGACTGCTACCTTGAACTTGCTTGAACAGCGATACACATCCTGGTATGGCATGTGCAACGAAAGCTTCGCCAACTGTGCAGTGTACAATGTACATGTACTGCGCAGATCTACGCCGTGATACAAGTCTTCTTAAAAGTAAAATACCTGCGCATACCTGTCCCAATTTTGTAAAACCTGGCCGAACTTTTATTTCCCTGTTCTTTCGTTCTTGGACTTTTCTGGCCTCAAAAATGCCAAGGAGTAATTGCACGGGTCCCACAATGCAGGATGTACTCTTGGTTTCACGATACCTAACTATGTGTGGGAGACACGAACAAGTTAGGGTGCCAGTTTCCAATGAAAGGACTGTACCGTGCCTGTCGGTGCAGATCCTGCAGGTTGGTAAGGTTTTGAAAGTGCCGTGCGGAGTTCGAAGTGCGAGTGCGCACTGACACGTAGTCGGCCAATGGTGATCGAGTGCACGGCATGCGGCGGCTGGGTACGACGCGCTTCACAATCACCTCAGCGGCGGAGTGGACGACGGCACATGTGCATATTTTTGAAAAAACCAGGACATTGGAGTGAACTGGACCGGACAGAAATGTGACGTTCCTGGGAGTTTGCTCATCACAC